>NC_079442.1:43451168-43723668 GCF_903798145.1 Danio aesculapii | reverse complement strand
TGTGAAACAGTATATTTAAACAAACAAACAAACAAACAGAATTATTAACTAATTAACTTAACGCATTCCAATAAGACACTTGCCTTTATGTTGAAAGGTTTCAGAAAGTCTTTGATTCCCTCAGTTTTGTCCTGAAACAATGTATGTTTCTTTGTAGTGAATCATTTGCTCATAAACAGAGCTGTGAATGAGTTATGCGCTGTTTCTGCACAATGGTCTTCAGCCACGTTTCTGCCCATTGGTTTGCTGTCAGGCTTTAGGGAGCAGAAATGACAGAGTCCAGTTTTCTCTTGTTCATTGATACAGTTTAATCCCTCAGAATGATGGATGAAGAGTGGAACGCTGTGTCACTGCGCTCCAGAGCAGAGGAAGAGGAGGATAGATGAAGAGTTGTCCATTCGTATGAGTGTGTGTGCATTTCTTCAACTTTCTCCTGAAGCATTTGGCTGTTTTGCAAAATATCAATTCTTTTTTTTCTCATGTTGTTGTTGTTGGGTAGAAAACACCCACACAGATGCAAAGAGAATAATTCAGATGTTTCACAGTATTGTGTTGCAGATTATAGCACATGTAGGCTGAGTTTGGAATGTCATACTATAAACATACTACTATTTTTGCTAAATGTACTGCTACAGTATACTTCTGTTGGATTTCTGAATGGAATACCTGAATGAGTGCAGGAAATACACTGCATACAGTGGGCTAGAATTGAACTTCCATGGCTTGTGTTACAAATGTAATGACATCAATATCTACTGGTTATTCTATACCAATGCTACTGGTTGAGCCGGTGTGAGTCAAGATGCTTGATTCCACATGCATTTTCCGTGATCCAATCTTAAGTTCTTTATGTACAGTCAACTATGAGTTTTTACACTATAAAAGCAATCCAAGTGAATTTTTAATGGGATGGTTCACCCAAAAATAGAAATGACTTCATCATTTACTCTCCCTCATGTGGTTTTCAACCTTTATGAATTTCTTCTGTGTTCTTGAACACAAAGGAAGATGTTTTGAAGAATGTTGGTTGCTAGCACCCATAATGTGCCTTAGTAGGAAAAAATACACTATGGAAGTTAATGGATGCCAGCAACTAGCATTTTTCAAAATATCTGCTTTTGTGTTCAACAGAAGAAAGAAACTCAAATATGTCTTGAACAAGTGAAGGGTGTGTAAATAATGGCAGATTTTTCATTTTTGTGTGAACTCTACCTCTTTAGCTAGGAAAATGTGGTTCGACATTTAAAGTTACAATTAAAATCAATTGACATATACAGTGAGTGAAGTGTAAAGACTATGGATGTTCAGATCCGATTGCGTGATTGGAAATCGGGCCCGATCACACGGTTTCAGCGTCGGACTCGAATGTGTGCGTGTGTGTGTGTGTGTGTGTGTGTGTGTGTGTGTGTGTGTGTGTGTGTGTGTAATATATATTTTCATTATTTTTTAACAAATATATATAGTTATGCGGTGGCACAGAGACTTCTTTCCTGACTTGAAACAGCAACTTGTGCGAAATGACATCACTTTGTTGCTGAGATGCTATTGGTTAAATGTCGGCAAAGTAGAACACGGAAGCAGCTTGAAGCGGAAAGCCAGAGTATGTGGTGAAGTCTAGATAGGATATAGCTACAGATATGCACATCAATATAGCATCATTTTTGTGACACTCCATAACAATAATTAATATTTTTACAGTACTGTGATGGTTGGGTTTATGGTTGGGGTAGGCGTAGATGATAAAAAATCTATTTTATTGGGTAATTCAATAAATAACATAAAAAAATACTTGGTACAGCTACTGTTTTTACATTACTGTGACAGTTGGGTTTAGGGTTGATAAATTTGATTAATAATTAATTCTCGTGGTTAATCAGCTATACTAATAGAGAAGACTCGAGATCCAGATCTGTTTTTACAATACTGTGATGGTTGGCGTAGGGGTAGACGTTAATAAAATACAATTAATGCGATATTTAACAAATAATATAAATGATTCTTGTTAACTTCCCACCACAATCATATCTGATTGAGCAACAACCCGAGTATGTCTGCAGTCTGGAGGTATATTAAAGTTTATGATGACAACATTGCCATATAGCAAACTTTGAGATCTGTAAACTTGGGACTGCAAGAAATGAAGAATTTCTGTTATTTATTACTTGATTGTTTAAGCTACCTGACAGAAGTGCTCGGTTTGTTAACAGAGTTGTTGAATTTTTAAATAAGGTGAATTAAATAAAAAATAAGGAACATCCTGGATCTATTTCTTTGCTCTTCTTTATTATTTTTTATGTATTATAGAAGTATCGGATCGGGATTCGCTATCGGTATAAACTCAAAATCAAATGACTCCAGTGTTTCCTCTAGGATTTTTTCCAGCTGTGGCGGCAGGCCTTTTTACACAGATCTAGTAATTACCTGTGTCGTTATTTCAATGACATGTCGTGAGCGCAGTACTACGAGTCGAGATCGCGTTCATCTAATAGCCTACAGCATGCGAATCTCTTTGCTTGCGCGCCGATTTCCTCTGCTCATGCTCAAAGCTTCTTGTGACAGTGTTGCCTGATTGGGCGGTTTTGAATTTATTTTTGCGGGTAAAAAGTGACAGGCAGATAGTGAAAATTTGCTATTAAAAGCTATTAAAAAATTAAATGTTTTGAATGAGAAGCTGTAATGTAGCCGTGGTGGGATGAATTTTGGCGTGGCGCCCCGCCATGGAAGAATGAATGTAGCGGAAACTATGGACTCTGACTTGAGGGCAAAAAAAACTTGTTTTAAATTTATTTTATTGGTCTGCAAATTTTTTTCACATAAAAATGACTAAAAGCAGGTACTGTATTATAACTTTTGTAGCATGGGATGCGCATCATTCATTGATGTACATTTGAATCATTCATGTTTTCGAAAGCATGAAAGAGATCGCATTCTGTTGTGTGTATGCGCTTAGCCTTAGAGATGAGCAGAGCACACACATCTAAAGTCATCTTAATGTGAGCGCTTTAATGTTGAAATCCATGCAAACTTGTCAAAATGCGGTGTTTAGTGATTTTTCATGTTAACCCTCATTTATGTAATAAACGAACGAGTTGAGAATCAAAAGACATGTGAAAGTGAAACCAGAACCGTACTGCTCTTAAAGTGACAGCGCGCAATATTCCTGCTGCCTACTGTTTTTGTCATTAATCAAACAACAAAAGGACAAAATCACTCACTGCTCTTGACTGAAGGACTTTTGTAGCAATAATTAAAGTTTTTTTTAAGTTCATAGAATTTTTTTTTTCTTACAGTGAAGATGCTTAAAGCACAGTTTTTCATATTTTTATTCTATTGTATTTATTTCCCTTTCCTTATTACAGGGAGGAAAATAACTATATATACAGTTGAAGTAAGAATTATTAGCCCTCCTGAATTATTAGCAGCCCTTTATATTTTTATATTTTACATGATCAATTTCTGTTTAACAGAAAAAAGATTTTTTTCAACACATTTCTAAACATAATAGTTTTAATAACTCATTTTTTCATAATAATTTCTAATTATGTCTTATCTTTGCTATATTGATAGTATATGATATTTGACTAGATAGTTTTCAAGATACAAGCATTCAGCTTAAAGTGCAATTAAAAGGCTTAATTAGGCAAGTTGGGGTAATTAGGCAACTCATTGTATAACAGTAGTTTCTCTGCAGACAATCAAAACGATATATAGCTTGTCGGCGCCAGTGGGGTAGTGGTTAGTGCGTCGAGACATGCACTCAGTTGCTCACGGCGACCAGAGTTCGATTCCGCCTCGCGATCCTATGCCGATCCTTCCCCTCTCTCTGCTCCCCATTTCAATCTCTGCTTTCCTTTCAATACTCTTTACTGTCCTATCAAATAAAGGTAAAAAACCCAGGAAAAATAATTATTATAAAAACAAAAAAAAAAAAACAATATATAGCTTAAGGTGGCTAATAATATTGATCTTAAAATAGTTAATCTTAAAATAAAATAAAACCTGCTTTTATTCTATAGGAAATACTGTGAAAAAATAATTATTAAAAAAATAAATATTTATTAAAAAAATAAATTCACAGGAGCTTTAATAATTTTTACTTCAACTGTATGCCATTTTGAATAATCGTGATTACAAATATGACCAAAATAATCGTGATTATGATTTTTCCCATAATCGAGCAGCCCTATGCTTCATTAAATGTCATTTGGGAAATATTTGTAAAAGAAAAAAAATCAATGACTAATACTGTATGTAAGGCCAAACACTATAATGACTGTCTTTGCACTTTTTGCTAAGTCCTGACAGTAGATATTTTTAAACAAAATGAGGGTTTGTGTTTGCACAAGCTGTTAATATATGTGATGCTTTGAATTAAGTGCAACCCCGTTTATGTTGCATTTGGGCAGTGACCAATAACGATCATCTGCAGACAGTAGAGTGGACTGGTTTAGATATCAAATTTGCATTAGTGTTAATGACGAGCTATATCTGGTCTTCCCATGCATTATGTAAATGTAAGAAATACCATATTACTCACAGTAGTTGAGCTTATCGTGCAAATGTCAGGAGCTGTGTATTAACACTTTCAAGCAATACATCATACTGCTTACATGATCATCACGTACATGCGTATATATTACCTGCTATCAAGTTTTCAGCAGTTTTTCATTAAATGACAGGCACACTTTATACATTAATCTTCAGTGGATTCTCCAGGGATGCTAGACATTGGAAGAGAATGATAACTGGATCTGAGGAGAAGCCTACATATTTTATATAAAACTGTGTATACAGTATATTGAACTGTGTTTATAATATGATCTCTTCCACCTGTTATGGAAAGCCAAATGTATAATCTCTATTATATTATTAGATTTGCCCATCTCATGAAGGCGGCGCAATAACAGATGGTTCTCAATAATGTTAGATGTCTTTGCATGTATATTGAAGTGGAACAAAAACATTTTTCAAGATAAGATAAATGCGTTGTTCAATAGTTTAAGGACAACTTTGACAAAAGGTTTTCATTCACTTCAAATGCTGACTAGTGACTACTATATACAATATATATATAAAGTGGTGTGAAATGTGTTTGCCCCTCACTGTCACTTTAATGTTTCGGATCATCAAGAACATTTAAGTAATAGGGGTGTCAAAATGAATTGTTTCTTCGGTGCACCACGATGCAGACGCGGACAATTCAGTTCAGTAATAATCATTACCGATTATTGTGTACTGACGTCATTTATCTCAAATGCGCTATGTCGCTGTAGCTTACTATGGTGATGGATGAAAGCGCGAGTGTTTACAATGCTCCAACTACTTAAAAACACAGAAACTGTGCACAATTTCACTGCGTGTGTGTTTGCTGGACAGTCTTTCACTGACGCTGAATAGCAGAAGCCCCTATTTCACTGTGATTGAGAGAATGAAAGTAAAGTCCATTTCTCTCGCTCGCTCACTGTTGCCCATTTGATCAGCTGCGTGACTTTTCCCTCTTCTCTTGGCTGTTACAGTAATACTTCTGGATATAGACACCAGCACGCGAGTTTTCTCCACCACGTCTATCATGGATCAGCTGTGATCGCCGCTGCAGTGTTGCCAGATGTAGCTGAAACCGCCCGATCTGGCAACACTGCGCCACTGCTGTTTATCGGTGTCACTCATCGGTGAACAGCACCTGTGAAGTAAAATATAAAATTGTGTATGGAAAGCGTCGTCGATGCACCAAGATATCAAATTGAACCGAATCGATGGCATGATAATCGTAATCGAACTGAACTGTGAGACCAGTGTAGGTTCACACCTCTATTAAATAACACAAGTTAACACATCATGCAGTTTTGAAATGAAGGTTTTTAATATTAAAGAAAGACAAAATACAAAACTACATAGCCACCCCTTATCAGCAACAACGGCAATCAAGCATTTTCAATAACTTGCAATGAGTCTTTTACAGCGCTGTGTAGGAATTTGGTCCACTCATCTTTGCATAATTGTAGTAATTCGGCCACATTGGAGGAATTGTGAATTTTTTAAGGTCATGCCACAGTAACTCAATTGAATTTAGGTCAGGACTTTGGCTAGGCCATTACAAAGTCCATTTAGTTTTTCCTCAGCTATTGAGAAGTTTACTTTGGATCATTGTCCTGCTGAAGAATCCAAGTTTGCGTCAGCTTGAGGTCTCTAACAGATGGCTAAACATTTTCCTACAGTGTATACAACAGAATACATGGTTCCATTTATGACAACAAGTCTTCCAGGTCATGAAGCAGCAAAAAAGCATCAGACTCTCACATTACCATCACCACATTTTATTGTTGGTATGTGTTATTTTCCTGAAATCTTGTTACTTTTATGCTGCACATAATGGGACACACACCTTCCAAAAAGTCCAGCTTTTATCTGGTCAGTCCCAAAAGTCATGTCAATCGTCAAGATGTTTTCTGGGAAAAATGAAAACTAAATTTTCTTTTTGCTGAGCAGTAGTTTTTGTCTTGGAACTCTGCCATTTTTGCTCACTCTCTTTCTTATGGTGGAGTCATGAACACTAACCTTAACTGAGATGAGTAAGACCTGCAGTTCTTTGGATGCTGTTGTGGGGTCTTTTGTGACCTTTTGGGATAAGTCGTCTCTGTTCTCTTGGGGTAATTTTGGTCAGCCAGCCACTTCTTTTTAACGGGTTGCAAACACTTTTCCACACAGGGCTATGGAGTTTTGTATTCTGTTTCACTTAATAATAAAAACTTCATTTCAAAACTGCATGTTTACTTGTGTTATCTTTAAATAGATATATTTAAATAGTTTGAATATTTAAATTAGTTCGATGATCTGAAACTTTAAAGTACTTTAAAGTTAACACCTTTTCACACCACTATATACTGATACAAAGTGTATATATATATATATATATATATATATATATATATATATATATATATATATATATATATATATATATATATATATATATATATATATATATTGAAACAATCTGTGATGTGTATATTAGTTATCAATAATCACTACAGCTATTGCTTAGGAATGGTTTTAACTGAGTTTAAAAATGCTTTTTCAAATGTAACTTTATATGTAGCATGTAAAATGAGTAGAATGAGTTATCAGGTTTCTGTCCTAACTTGAACTGAATCTTTTCAAAGATAGCAATAAAAGAAACAATTCCTAAATGCAAATTAGGTGCTTTCCATAAAGGTGTTAGAGCAGCTGACTCTTTAGTTTTGGTAACCTAGTAACCAATGGTAAACAAGGAAAGTATAATTTGGGACCGCTGAATTGTGACATGGGTTTAATCTTCGCAATGTCCGAGTTTATTTGGCAAATGCTTTTCCATCTCTTTTCCAAATCCTTTTTCTTATGAGTCCAAAACCACTTTGAGGGAGAGTAAACACTTTGTTTTGCGAATCAAGGGATTTTTTATTTGACATTTTCATTACTCATTTCTCACGCAATACTTCATAATATGCATTAACACAAGGTGATGGAAACCCAGCTAGTGATTCCAGACTTAATTCCTACACAAACCTACATTGATTTCTAACAAATTTGCATAATGCCAGTCTATGGTCTTCATTGGCTGCCATTGAGCAACCTCCAATGTTGTATTTATAGCTGAGGTCTGGAAGAGCGGTTTGTGTTTTTGACTTTGACATTGTTTTCTGTGTTGTAAATGAAGTCACTTTTCATGCACTTGTAAACGATGAGAAAGCATGTCTGAATCGATATGTAAAACCAGCCCACACTGCCAAACACAATTTTCTTAGAGTTTTTGTCTTGTTTCTTGTGTCAGATATCTGAAAAATATTTTAATTAAAAATAGTGTCTTGTTTTCAAACATAAGAAGTCAAAATTAAGTGAGTTTTTCCTTAAAACAAGCTAAATTATCTGCCAATGGGGTATGCAAAAATATATATTATTATAAAGTGAAAGTAAGATCATTTTATTTACCCCATTGGCAGATTATTTTGCTTGATTTAAAGAAAAACTCACTTAATTTTGAAATATTATTTCTGATTATTAATAATTTTGCTTGCTTTTTGCTTGTGATATTTGGACTAGAAACAAGGCAAAAACTCTTAGTAAGTAGTTCAATAAGTATTGCCCATATCAATGAAGAGCACAAATTCAGATATGGTAATGTGCATTTGGTTTTCTGATGGTATAAGGGGTCTATCACAACAAACTGAGCCATGTGACCAATCAGAACAGGCTCTCGAAAAAGCGGGATTTAAAGAGACTGGGTCTTTGAATAAATTGCTTCAGGCTATGTGAGAAAAGAGCTGATGTGCATTAAAGGAATTTCTAAGTGGTTTTTGAACATTGATGTGAACGGTTGGAAAAGGTTAGAAAAAAATCCATGATGCGCATCTCCCGTTCCTTTACATCACAAAGGTGCTCTATTGGATTGAGATTTGATGACTGTGGAGGCCATTTGAGTACAGTGAACTCATTGTCATGTTCAAGAATTCAGTCTGAGATGATTGGTGCTTTATTACATGGTGCGTTATCCTGCTGGAAGTAGCCATCAGAAGATGGGTACACTGTGGTCATACAGGGATGGACATGGTCAGCAACAATACTCAGGTAGGCTGTGGTGTTGACATGGTGTTCAGTTGGTACTAATGGGCCCAAGGTGTGCCAAGAAATTATCCCCTACACCTTTACACTACCATCCTGAACCGTGTATACAAAGCAGGATGGATTCATGCTTTTATGTTGTTGACGCCAAATTTTAACCCTGCCATCCGAATGTCGTAGCAGAAATCGAGACTCATCAGACCAGGCAATGTTTTTATAATCTTCTATTGTCCAATTTTGATGAGCCTGTGCGAATTGTAGCCTCAGTTTCCTGTTCTTAGCTGACAGGAGTGGCACCCGGTGTGGCCTTCTGCTGCTGTAGCCCATCTGCCTCAAGGTTGGATGTGTTGTGCTTTCAGGGATGTTTTTCTGCATACCTCGGTCGTAACGAGTGGTTATTTGAGTTACTGTTACTGTTACAGTACTGTTGAGTTACTGTTCTATCAGCTGGAACCAGTTTGGCTATTCTCCTCTGACCTCTGGCATCAACAAGGCATTTGCACCCACAGATCTGCCGCTCACTGGATATTTACTCTTTTTTTGGACCGTTCTCTGTAAACCCTAGAGATGGTTGTATGTGGAAATCCCAGTAGATCAACAGTTTCTGAATACTCAGACCAGCCTGTCTGGCACCAACAACCATGCCACGTTCAAAGTGTTGCATATACTATTATCGCAGTAATGCTAATTTTGTAATATATTATGCAGCCCTACATTGATCAGATGCTTTTTTAAACCTTGTAAATTATGTGTTTTTTTATATTGTTAAAGTGTGCTGACTGCAGTTCACTTAATGATCACCAGTGTCACTATTAACAAGATTAAACTGTTAATCTCATTGACACTTGCTTTGTGTTTCATGTTGGTATATGTTTTTACAAGACGTTTTGATGTAATGCAAGACTCTATTTGGACAATAAGTGACTATGTGATGCTGTCCAGCAATTTTAAACCTAATCAGTGACATTCCACCCTCAAACTAATTACTTTAACATAGACCACCTTTGTGACCGTAGTGTAGCCTCTAACTAAAATCGAATCTGGAAGCAGAGATGTTAGAACAGCACAAGTAATGTTCAGTTTTAAATTCAGCGCATTCAGTTTTGCATTTATATGTTAATATGCATGAACAACCGAGCTACAAGAAATATGGCATTTTTAGCCCTATAATCATATTTTACAAATATAATTATGCACTTCTGTGGTTTGGAAATCCCTGGCAATGAAAAAAGGCATATAACTCCATCAGGTTGCATGCCTCAGCGTGCATGTTAATGAACAAATTGAATAGCTGAATATATTTGTGAGTGTTTCTGATGATGCAGTACAGAGATCACCTGATGTATTCATGTTTTATCCTGGGTTGGGCAGATTTGGCTGTGTTCCCTCTGGTGATAGCCGGATAAATGCTCTCCTTTAGCCTTACTGTGCTGGATAAAATGCATGTGCACAGATCAAAAGAGTGCTCTTTGGAGACTCTGAGCGAGTGCAAGATTCGATTGGTGGGTCTGTGGCGGCAGCTGAGTGGAATTTGCATTACCAGGACTTAATATCCAACTTTACGCTTTCTCTCCTTTGACCTTGATAGGGCAGCGTT
Source organism: Danio aesculapii (assembly GCF_903798145.1). Taxonomy (NCBI): domain Eukaryota; kingdom Metazoa; phylum Chordata; class Actinopteri; order Cypriniformes; family Danionidae; genus Danio; species Danio aesculapii. The sequence continues at coordinate 43,713,476 of NC_079442.1, read as the reverse complement.
TGGAGCAGGAGCTGCTGAATTAAGATGTCTGCTTCATTCCATTTGGATATCGTGCTAAATGTTTAATGCACCCTCTAAGTTATTATTTAATACAATCTGGGAGAAAGCAGGATACAGTGCCCTGGTGTAAGAAATTTCAGAAGCTTGCTGGCCTTGGCAGACGGTGTTACTTGTATGCTTAAATTTAAAAAAAATTGTGAACAGAAATTGTAGAATTTTAATTCATATTTGACAGAAATCTGTGAAGTATTTGAAATAATTTTGACCAAAATATTTAGTTTTTTTTTTATAAGAGATCACAAATTAAAAAAGCAACATTTACAGTTTGTTTTATAAGAATATTTTAAACCTTTTTTAATTGGTTGAAGATAGTGGTGTAACGGATCACAAATCTCACGGTTCGGATCACACTACCATTTTTGAGTCACGGATCAGACCATTTTTCGGATCAGCAAAAAAGGGAGGAGATAAATGCATTTGTGTTTCATTTATACAACAATATTACTGCAACAACCATTGGTTTTAACAATCAGAACTTTCACGAAAGAACCAGCTGAAAAAAAGGAAAATATTCAAAAAGAAAAATGATCTTTGCTACTGTTGCTGAGAGTGCTAAATATAGAAATGAATGATTCAACAATTCACACGTAAAACTTCATGTTTCATTATAGGGGATCATTTTTGAAAACCTATTCAGTGATTTTGATGGTTGTTTGTCGCCACCTGTTGGTTACACAATTTAATTGCTACAAATCCAGTGTCAAGTTCCATTAAGAGGTGATTTTAATCTTTACCATAAAATCAGTGTTTATATCTGAACTACAAACTGTTCTCCTAGTACTTCTGTGTTTTTAATTGTTTGTAACGAACTGAATAAAAACTGAATAAAACTGAAAACTGAAGTGTAAAAACTGAATCTGTCTTGATCAAATGCAGATTTGAATGCAGCGCTTCGAAGGATTAATAAACATATGCAAATCATTCTCATTTATCATTCATGATGCGCAGGTTGGAATTAATATCACAGTCTTTTAATGTTTAATTGTGCAGCACGCTAAACAAACAGTGACACAAAACACATTTAATTACTGTAATGGATTAAGAAAACATTTAGGTCTCACCACAACTTCTTTCCTGTAAAATATAATGATGACGGATGCCAAAATGCTTTCATACACGTGATTTGAATGACGCAAGAGGGGATCTCTCTCTGATTGTAATAAATGTTGGATTAACCTAAATTAAAGTTCAAAAAAGATATTATTCCGTGGGTCACGTGCGTTTCAAACCGTGGGTTGTGATTTGTATGGATCACGGATCAACCGTGATCTGTTATAGCCCTAGTTGAAGACTTAAAAATTGGATTATATATGTACACTATGTAATATGTAAAAAATGCCGGGTTCCACATAATTGGTTTGGGTTTGGACAACATGAAGGAATTAAGTTAACATTAGTTTTTACTAATTTAAGTGGATTGAACATAAAGGAATCAAGTTGTCCCCCAAAAAAAGTCCCTTTAAGGCAAGTCATTTCACTCAGTGGCCATATTTGATGGCCTGAATGGGGAAACATCAAATTCTCCAAAACTGTTTGCCAAGTTTACGATTACATTACATATTTGGAATCTCCAATAAATGAACTATTCCATAAGTTTTATTTTTAAACATCTGAATCAAACAAAACCTGCATATTTTCAGGTTGCCTGAGATAATGCGCATGCACACTCAAAATGAAACGAGATCATGACACAAACCTAATTTATGGCCGTTCTAGACATAATTTTCCTCTGAATAATGTTTCGTCTGATCGCGTTGCTTTTCTGAAGTAATCCACAACTTGTTCTTGATGGCAAATATCCAGAATTGACAGCGACTCTTTGTTTACAAGTTTGTGGACGTTTGAGTACTTGCTGTCCTGTGATGTGCGTTTAACAGGACGGACTGTATCTCTCGTTCCTTTCATACAGATAACAAAACCAAAAAGCTTTTGTTTTCAAGTGTAGTTGGTTCGTTTAAAAGTAAAGATTTCAGGCTTCATTTGGATAGATTTCTTATGTCTGTGAAGCAAGTATTCGCTGAGATTCCAGTGCGTTTGTTGACCACCAAACTGTCGTAAAAGCACACGTCTGGTTCGAGCTTCTTCGTCAGTCTATAAAGATTGATGATTGGCTCCTGTACAAGTAGGCGGAGCTTCATTCACCGGATTGACCGTTACACGTTTACCCATTCAAAATTATATGAGTGACATGTCTTGTGTATTTTATAGTCTTTGAAAAATCCCTCAATAATTCTGTTGTTTCAGCTCTTGTTAAATCAATAGTTTGAACAAACACCAAAGATCTTTTTTGAGTGTTTATAGACAGATATATATTTCTTACGTGACTCTAGTCTTTTTAAGGTGCTCTATAAAGAAAATCAGGGTTATACCAAGGCATAGTACAATAATAAAAGATCAGTATGGAAATGGACATACCGTGAGCGTCAGACACCACTGATTTCTCATTATTATGTAAATTTCAGGAGAGTAAAGTGGACAATGGGCCAATCAGAGGACAAAACAAACTGTGACTAGACTCACGGGTCGTGCCCTCCGTATTTGCATGTATGCCTGCTTTAGGTCATTTATCCATACCTGACTAGCAGACACATCATCAAGAGAACACAACTCGTATGCAGCTCTGAGATCATAAAAAAAGCTCTGAGATCATTATTATGCACGCTTCAGACTGTTTGATAAGCCAGATGCTTTCTAGTGTGACAACAGTGATAACTTTCCTCCCTTAGTTGTTTTAAATGTATATTTCACTTACTATGTTTGTGGGACTTTTATTTTGAAAACATGTGCACCAAACTGTTCACTGTGCGTTACTGGGTAATGACAGCACGAGGCACATTCAAATTGGCCTCAGGACGCAAAGATTGCAAGATTTACAGATTACACATTTAATCATTTGCATTCTGAAGAGGCCTATGGTATGTTTAGTTGCATCTTTTGTGTTAATCTATCATGTTTATTGTAAAATTTGATGCGTGTATTTCAACAAACAGATGTAGACTGCTGAATCATGTCAAATTATTCAGCTCAAATGTCATCTGTTCATGCTGAAGTAAATTAATTCCTGGGTGTTTTCATTAACTATAGCTATCAAACACAACGCGATACATATCTATTGTCAAGTTTAATTAGAATTTAGCATGTATCCACAACAGATCTGGTGAGCAAAATAGGTTAACGTTACTCTGATTGGGTTTATATTTGTACATGTTCAGCATATATCATGCTCTTTGTGTATCTGTAAGAGCGGCAGATCAGAGCGGAGCTCATTAATATTCACGACACGAGTCAAATATGGTCAATCATGGACCTTCTGATTCTATAGGTATTTTATAGAGTAGTAAATAAGCTTATAAAACTGTTTCTGGAGATTTTTTGAACTTACCAAAGACATAAACCTACCATGTAGATACTGTATCAGAGAACAATTTAACTTATTAAACCTATGCAGTAGATGACACCTTTAAATGACTTGTTGTATTAAAATGTTATGTTGTTACTTTTCAGTTCATGTTTTATTATAATAATTATTATTGCTGCTAATAAACCAATGGTTTTATGGTCATAGTACACTGAAAAAAAATATTGATTGGATTTATTAAATTGTTTTAAGGTAAGTGGTTACAAACTATTTATATGGACTGAATTTAAACAAACAAATTAAGTTGAACTTTAGTAAAATTTAATTTGTTTGTTTCAATTCAGCCCATATACATTTTTTACAACCTCTTACCTTAAAAAAATGTATTAAATCCAATGAGTAATTTTTTTTTCAGTCTATATTAACAATCGCAATGATATGGGCTGATCGGTTTTATAGATGCTTTAGATAGGCACATTATATGTTGGATTTCTTTAAATTGAAATGCTTCTTTTAAATTCATTCATTCATTCATTCATTCATTTATTCATTCATTCAGTTGTATTTATTAATTAATTTATGATTATTATTATCCTTTTTTTGGCCTTTTGACCTATTTGCCTTTTATTTTAGGAAAAGTGGAGTGTAGACAAAATAGGAAAATAGGGTGAGAGAAGGGGATTGGGACATGACCCAGGACAAACTTAAACCTGGGTCCCCCGTGAGTGAAGTGCCAGCTTGTCCTAACGTGCCTTCGCTGCACGTTAGCTCTGACAGTGACATTTATGTTTTATACATTCAAACATTTACATTTTGTTCTCTCAGACCTTCAAGTACACAATGGGCAAGATATGGAATTGTGCCCCCCCCCCAATAATACAATGTAAATAAACTATACTTGTTTTTTTTTTTTTTTTTTTATCAATTGCAGATGTTCAAAATCTTTCCAGTTGGGGAGCAATGTTAATCTGTCCCTTTACAAGAGGACAAAACTTGTTGTCCCAGAGCGTCAGCGTCGCTCTCTAGAGTCCACACTCACCATCTGCTCCTGGCTTATATAAGTGTCTTGTGGGAAAAGCGTCGTCCTTGAACAATGCAAGACCCAAGGGACCTCACAGCAGCCGCGCTAAGCGCTAATGTCTGTGACAGAAACCACTCAACTTATCACTTCATTGAAGCTGTCAGGCTGCGTGATGGGATTGGGGCTCTTATTTTATTATTTATTTTTTTTCTGTTCAGACTGATGACCTGTCAGAATTATGTATTAGTGATGTAATGTGGTTCTCGTCTCAGTTCAGTTCACATAATTCATCTCGTGCTGGAGGCAGTGAGCACCACATGGGTTTTTTTTTTTTTTTTTTGGCTTGTAAAGGTCTGTGGCGATTGGCTGAGGGATTTGACTGTGGCATAAGAGATAATGCGTGCTGAGATTTATTTCAGGTGTGGATATGGTGAAATTCAAGGGAAGTATATGATGTGTATTTATGAGTGTCTATCACAGTGTAAAAAAATGGGTTCCACATAATCGATTTGTGTTGGGACAACATGAAGGAATTAAGTTATTAAACTTATTATTAGTTTTTAGAAATTTAAGTCGATTGAACATGAAAAAAATAAGTTGTCCCAAAATAAAGTTCAAGAATTGTGTTGTTTCAGCTCATTTTAAATAATGTAATATAATTTATGTATTTATATAGCACATTTATCGTGTATGGCCTTACACCCAAAGCGCTTCGCAACCATGGATGATGCGACTGCAGCCACAGGACAACGGCGCCAGTGCGCTCACCACACCAGCTATTGTTGGAGTGGAGAGACAGGGATGCAGCCAATTTGGAGGATGGGGATGATTGGGAGGCCGGGACACCAGAACACCAGGGTTACACACCTACTCTTTACGAGAAGTGCCATGGGATTTTTAATAACCACAGTGAGTCAGGACCTCGGTTTAACATCTCATCCGAAAGACAGCGCTCACTGACAGTATAGTGTTCACTTCACTTTACTGGGGCATTAGGACTCACGCAGACTACAGGTTGAGCGCCCCCTGCTGGCCTCACTAACACCACTTCTAACAGCAACCTAGTTTTTCCATGTGGTCTCTCATCCAGGTACTGACCAGGCTCAGCCCTGCTTAGCTTCAGTGCGTAACCGGTCTTGGGCTGCAGGGTGATATGGCTGTGGCATAAGTAGTTTGAGCAAGCAGCAAAGCAAATGTTTTGACTGCATGATACTTTATGGTACATCATGCCATACCCAAGCAACCATCTAAGACAACTTAACAATACATTAAATACATCCAGAATGTACTTTTAACATTTGCAACTACATAATACACTAAAATCATTCATAATACTTTAGCAACCACATGTTACAGCACAAAAAAATCCTAGAAAACTTTTGCGAAAACATGACAACATGTTAAAACAAAACTCAGCAACACTAAAACATTCTTAACCATGTAACAATGTAACAAAAGCTTTTGGAACTCTCTAATAACCACTTAAAGGTCCTGTGAAATTAAAATAAAGATTTTTTGATGTTAGTATCAGTTGAAACTGTAATAAAACAAAACGCCATTGGCTCATTTTAGAGCTATCATATGCCCTGCCCTTACTTCATGTTTCAGTTCTGCAAATGAATTTGAACTCATCTGAGTGGGAGTAAAAACCAATATCATCAGCTGTCTGTGTTCATCCCCCTGTAATTATGGTGTGTCTGTCAGGATTACGTCAGAGATTTTCAAACATCGAATAAAAAATGCACTTTCACTGGACCTTTAAGGACACAACACGCACTTTTATAACATCTTGGCAACCACATGACAACACTAACAGCAACCAAAACACCCTAGCAACCACATAATGCACTAAACACAACCAAAACACTTTAGCAACCACGTTACGCATTGAAAACAACCAAAATACCTTAGCAACCACATAATTAACCACATTAAACCATTCTGAACACCTTAGCAACCACATAACAAAACAGAAATGCCTGAAACACAATGAGCTCTATTTTAACGATCTAAGGCGCTTGGAGCAAAAGCATTAAGGCCATGTTGGAATCCATTTTTGCTGTTTTAAGGCCGAAAAAATATGTTTTTTAAGTCAGTTGCTTCGCGTCATGGCGACATGCTATTTACATGGCGAACTTTGTAAGTGAAAAACGCTTAACGAGAAAACAGTTAAACAGACCATCTGCAGTGCGAGGATAAAGAACCAGCCTCCTCCATTCAGGCTCTCGTTACTTTACCTTTACTCTTTACTTTACTCTTTACTTTTGTGGATAAGGAAAAAGTGTTGTATGCCTACATATTTAATTTAGTTTGCTAAGCACAAAGATTTATTTCAAAACTATTTCTAAATTCAGTTCTGATTTCCAGCAAACGAATAAATGAACAATAATAATAAAGTGTGGTCAAAGACACAAGTCCTATTCCTATGCCCTGTGTTCTACGTCTCCAAAACCCAACATTATTATTAAAACAAATATAAATATGCATATAATAAATAATCCTGCTAATAATACCAATATTATACAAATGTTTAGAATAGACTGAAAAAAGCCACCTGAGGTAAAGGCATGGAGGCAGTGGTTTTTATATTTATGTAGAAAATAATAATTTTTGTAACATGTTAATCCTTTATTTTTTTCATCTGTAAAGATATTTGTGTATTGCTGTACATCCTGTGTGTATTAAGCAATGTATAAGCGTTTGGACCCACAGATGCATAACTAACGTGATCTGCGCTGGACTTTAGACCAGCTTTTAGTTGGTAAATGGCATGGTCTATTTCAGTTCCTCAAAAATAGCAACGTACCAACAATGCACGTTAACACACCTCTTTTTCAGACCAGCACACCCATGAGTCCACAAAGTATCGCAAATGGATTTACTATTTAAACAACGTAGCGCAAAACGTAAAAATTACAGTTGCGCTGGTCTGAAAATAGCAACAAATCGCACCAAACATGCCTTGCGCCTTATTGCAGCGGGTGGATGATAGAGCCCATTAGCACAACACAACCCAAACTTCCAGAAGACCTTAGCAACCACATGGCAACATAATAAAATGTCTAGAATTTTAAGTAACTTTATAATTAGTATTTTATCACTTTGAACCATCTCTATATATAGAGCAATTGCATTGATTTATGTAAAACAGCAGCCTCTGTATTCTGTTTAACAACTTCTTTTGTGTTTTGCTGAAGAGGGAATGTCAGGTATCAACATGAGAATGAGTAAATGATGATAGAATTTTCATTTTGTCGAACTGTGCCTTTAATTCCACCAGATAACTCTGTTGACCTTTTCCTTGACAGCTGGCACATTGTGTGTTTTATAATTGAATGCGATGCCACATATTGATGGATGTTTAAGTAAATTTATTCTGCCACTTAATCAAACCAAAGCAACATCCTTTCTGCAAATGAATTTGAACTCATCTGAGCGGCAGTAAAAACCAATATCATCAGCTGCCTGTGATCGTCCCTCTGTAATTATGGTTTGTCTGTCAGGTGTCTTGTCTTTGTGCACTTAAAAGCACAAGCAGCGTCTCAAATGCTCTGTCAGAATCACCACACTTCTAGTGTCGAAGAAGTGATCAAGGTTTGGGGCTGTCGGCTTTAGCTGTATAGGGAAAACCACTGGGAAATGTAAGGGAGAGCCTCTGTTTTGATAACTGTCTACTTTTACTTATTTTTCAATGGTCTAATTTAACATGTCTATCCTTTTATAGGTAATATGAACAAAAGAAAAATGAGAATTTGGGGAAAAAAAAACTTTAAAGGGCACCTATTTTTTTTTTATATAAGATTTAATATGAGTCTTTTGTGTCTTCAGAATCCGTCTGTAAAGTTTCAGCTCAAAATACCCATAATACATATACTATTTACTATACCTCTCTGAATCTGTTATTATTGGGCTGTTAGGACAGTGTAGATGTTTTTGTTGCTTGTGCCTTTAATGCAAATGAGCTAGTTCTCCCAGCCCACTGTTCCCACATGCCTGTCAGAGCCATAGAGATCAGCACAGCAAATGTGACAGGATACACGTTAATATCCACTGCTCTGTGGACATTCGTTATATTTTTGTACAAAATAAACCTGATTTAATGTCCACAAACTGGGATTGAAGCGTCTTCATTTATAATTGTACTGACACTATGTAGCAGTGGTGATGATTTACATAAAGTTAGAGATTTTACTGTCTTTGACAAACATGCACATAAACCATTTAAATAATGTTTTAAACTTGTAAAACTCACTCTTGAGGTGCTGATGATCACAGAGAGCTGAACAGATCTTTTAATCCCAGTTGCTTTGTGCACGTCCTGTCTTGTGGATATGATTATACGCGTTACTACGGAGACATGTTAATACACGGCTGTCAATCAATTTGGTGAGCAGGGAAAACCACACTCCATCTCATTACGGTGGGCCTCAAAATGGCAGCGATTTGGATCCTATTTTAACGTCAGGAAATTTAAAAAAGGGATTTATTGTGTTTTTATCACTCTAAGATGACTGTGGACACACTATACCTATACACACAGTTCTGTCCAGACAGATTTTCATCATAGGTGCCCTTTAAATGCTTAGACAGTCCTTCTGCGTTACCATTTTTTGGCGCATTACACTAAGTGTAACGTCCACCTTGTTAAATTTATTTTGCAATAATTTCACAATCCTTATAGTTTAAATAATGCTTTGCACTTTTATGCATTGTTATGTAAAATAATGCATTTATAGGATATCTCTATTGAATATGGTTCACAAATGCTTTAATTTAATAACCTAAGCTTAACAAAATTCTTTGTGTATTAATAAAAACAAACAAACAAGTGCTTTCCTTCCTAAGGATATGCAAAAATCTTGCTTGATTCAGTCAAACAATGTGCAGATACTAGATTAATAAACCAATAATTACCAAATCACATATATCATCTTTGTTTTAGATAATGGGTGTAGATGAAGCAAGGCATATTCTGCAATTCAAGTCTGACTGATTGATTATATTTGAAACAGGAGGCACGGTGGCTCAGTGATTAACACTGTCGCCTCAGAAAGAAGGTTGCTGGATTGCGTGTTCTCCCTGTGTTGGTGTGGGTTTCCTCTGGGTACTTCAGTTTCCACCACAGTCCAAAGACAAGCGCTACAGGTGAATTGAATGAACTAAATTGGTCGGAGTGTATGAATGCGTGTGTGAATGAGTGTGTATGGATGATTCCCATTACTGAGTTGTGGCTGTAAGGGCATCTGCTGTGTAAAACATATGCCAGAATAGTTGGCAGTTAATTCCACTTTGGCGACCACTGAAATAGAGACTAAGCCGAAGGAAAATTAATCAATAAGATCTGAAACAGAAACTTGGTCAAACATTTTTGTTTAATATTATTCATATTTATATTTTTGTTATTTATTTATAATTATTTGACTGACTTGATTCAAAAATTCAAAATTTCTGTTCTTTTAAAATTATCTTTATTATTAATTATTATTCACATTTTAATAATATTAGTATTAAAATTTAAATATGTGTTTAATAATATTATATAACATTATAATATCTAGCAGTATTTTTTTATACTTGTAATTATTTTTAAGTTTTAAAGTTATTTTATTATTAATTAATTATTATTCAGATTTTAATAATATAACTATTTATATTTAAATATATTTTATAATATTTCATTAGAATCTAACGATGTTTATTTTTTATACTTCTAATTAATTTTATTTTAAAGATGCTCTTAATTTCTGTTACAATTATTTAATTATTAATTCATTATTATTCAGATTTGAATATTATTAATATTTAAGTATGTTTAATAATATTGTATAACAATCTAACAATGTTTATTTTTATACTTATAATCGATTTTATTTTAAAGATGTCCTTTTAATTTTAGTTCTTTTAAAATGATTTGATTTTTAATTATTATTCCGATTTTGTTAATATCAGTTTTAATATTTAAATATGTGTTGAATAAAATTGTATAACAATCTAACAGTGTTTATATTTTATGCTTGAAATTAATTTTATTTTAAAGATTTATTTTTAATTTCTGTTCTTTTAAAATTATTTTATTATTAATTATTGCTCAGATTTGAATAACATTAGTGTTCATATTTAATTATAAGTTTAATAATATTAAATAACAAACAATGTTTATTTTTATTCTTTTATTTGTTTATACTGTAATAAATTTTTATTTAAAGATGCTCTTTTAATTTGTTCTTTTTAAATTTATTTTATTATTGATTATTATTCATATTTTAATAGAATCAGTTTTAATATTTAAATATGTTTAATAATATTTTATAACCATCTAAAAATGTTTATTTTTTATACTTGTAATTGATTTTATTTTAAAGATGCTCTTTGAAAATTGTGTTTTTTATTAATTAATTATTATTTAGATTTGAAAAATATTAGCATTAATATTTAATTATATTATTAATAATATTCTAGAACAATTTAACAATATGTTTCTTTTTTTTTACTTCAAATAATTTTTTATTTTGTAGATTTTTACCTTTTTTTTTTTACCCATTGCTGTTCGTTATAAATAGATTTTTTTTTCTGCCTGTCTGAACAAAGCTTAAAGGACTTGTATTCACTGCCATAGTTCAGACTCACCCTGGCATCCTGACAGCTCTCAGCATCCAGACAATAACACACAATTTATAATCTTACAAGGAAAAGCGATCACACCTGGATTGGCTGCAGATAAACGGATTTGCTGAGGTCTAAAGAGTCATATGGTGCCGTTTGACGGATTAGAGAGGAAATACCTCTCAGCCGTATCCCGTAATGATTATTTGTCTTTTCATCCAGATGTTTAAAATAGTAAACAATGTCAAAAAGAATGATAAAAGGAAAATTCAGGGGCCGTTTATTCTGTAGGTTGTCACGCGCATGACAACAGAAAATTAAATGTCAAAAGGGTCACATGTAAATATTGTATTTATTGCTCAGAGACGGCAGAGGTGATGACATGAATGCAGATATCCTTGACGGTGAAGTGCTGAGCATGTATTAACCTTCACGTAGATGAGTAAATCATAGGACAAGGGTCAGCGGTCAAGAAGAGTGAGATTATTTACTTCTATTTGACAGCGAGCCCAGGACAAAGCCATGCAGCACACCCATCACAACTAGCTTTATTTCACAATATCGTGACTGAACGAAAGCACAAATGGTGTTTCCCAATGCATTTGTGTTCTATAAAGGACAAAAAAGGATGATGGAGAACTTTCTGAGTCATAGATTTATATTGTACTACTGTATATCTATTAGAAGGTCAACTTTAGTCCAGGTTGCACAGTGGCTCAGTTTCCTCCAAGTGCTCCGGTTTCCCCCACAGTCCATAGACATGCACTATAGGTAAATAGATAAACTAAACTGGCCATAGTGTATGAGTGTGTTAATGCAAAAGTTTATGGGTGTGGCTGGAAGGCCATTCGCCATTTAAAGGATATGCTGGAATAATTGGTGGTTCATTCCACTATGGCGACCTCTGAAATAGAGACTAAGCCGAAGGAAAATGAATGAATGAATGAATGAATAAATGATCTTTGGTCCAGCTATTTGTTGGTACAAGATGATTATTTTTTTCTGCCCTTTTAATGTAAACTTTAAATGATATTTAACATTATTAATTGTTATACAGTGGTCCCTTGCTATAATACGGTTCACTTTTCATGGCTTAGCGGTTTTGCAGATTTTTTTTTTGTTCAATATGACATGCTAATTCCTTGTTTATTTTTTTTACAGTGCATTTGGCTGTAGACCATTGGCTGTAGACCATTGCCAATCAGTCTCCTCCGTGTCTCCTGTACAGTACAGAATGCATTCAGCTTGCCAAATGAACATAAATCGTCGATCGCTAGCAGAGGTTCAAGGATGCAAAAAGGGTTTTAACTGTCTGCAGCAAGACCACCGTAAAGGGATTCACACACCGGATGCGCAGCACCATGCTTTTTAAAATAGTAAACATAGGTTTATGTCAGGTTACGCACACCAGCGCTGCAAGTCAGCTGCTGTCGGGGGTGCCCACCTACAACTCAGAGCACTGTTCATATTTCTGCCATGCCACAGAGCTCCATCTGAATAATTTCATTTTAAATAACATGCGAATGTGCACGTCCGGTGTGTGTACTTCCAATTGTCATGCGCGTAGTGCATCCGCTGTGCGACTCCCTTAAGGATGGAGTCTGCTTTAGTTTTGTGCATCAATAGCTATGTATCCATCCACCTATTTTTATGCTCATTTTGGATATGCGCTTAAAAAACAGTTGATGGAAACGCCAAGATGCGCATACATTTTGAAAATGTGCATAAAAAAGTATGATAAACTTTTTATTCGGTAAGAAAAGATGTGCATAAACTATGATGGAAACACTTTTACTGAACAAATTCCAGCATGCGCATTAAAAAAGGTCATGTGATTTTGTTATAAGAGATCATGTGATGATAACTTGTTTTGTTTATTTTTTTCTGATGTTGAACAATAATATGCAATAAATTGTAAGTGATGTCTTTGGTTGTTAAACTTGAACAGTAAATGCTGAATTAAGATTGTTCTTTTGTTTAGTATCATTTTATTTATATTGTCAGACAGCTAAACAATTCACAAAATGTGTTAAATCAGCTGCACAAAGGGATTGGCATGCTGAAAATCCTGTGAAATTGATAGATCTACAGATTTTACATTTATCGTGATAATTATCGATATCGACCGAAATGAAAAAAATTATCATGATAATTTTTTTGCCATACCGCCCAGCTCAAGGACAAATAATGACAGGACTGAACTGAACAGAGTCCACAACACAGTGGCTCAGTGGTTAGCACTGTTGCTTCACAGCAAGAAGGTCGCTGGTTCGAGTCCCGGCTGGGTCCAGTGATGGGTTGCTGCTGGAAGGGCTTCCACTGCGTAAAACATTTGCTGAAAAAGTTGTCGGTTCATTCCATGGTGGTGACCCCTGATAAATAAAGGGACAAAGCCGAAGAAAAATAAATGAATGAATGATTTGAATCCATCTTTTTGAATGATTTGATCATCTTTTTTTCTGTCCTTTAAATGTAACTTTCAACTAATATTTAGCATTATCTATTTATTTATTATTCATTTTTATCAGTTCCTGAGACTAATCACATTTGATGCAGAACCACTTACACATTTTTCCCAGTTTATTTTATACTGCAGTATAAATGGTTATCTAAAGGTCATGTGTTAATATCGTGCGGATTGAGCAAAGCGGATGACATCAGTGCAAATATCAGTAAAGTACTGAGCATGTATTAAGCTTCTCTTAGCATGTATTAACCTTCTCTTAGATGAATAAGATGAAGGACAAGGGTCAGTGGTTTGACGTCTTAAAAATTAACCAACCCAGGCTCAACAGCGCCAAATACGTCCCAGGAGCTACTTTTTTTTTGCAGTTTTCACTTTTGCGAATCTATTAGAAGTCGCTGTGTACACTTTTTCAGATCTCAAATTTCGTTTGCGAGTGCCCTTCGCGACTGCTGTTCTCACGTAAATCCACCAGAGGCCGCTGTCGAGTGACTGATTGACCGACCGACCAGTGCACCCACCCACCCCATTCCCTAAACCCAAACAATAGTGTTTTCAAAAGCAGCGATTGGCTCGCCCACCACCTTCCCTAAACCCAACCGATAGTGTTTTCAAAATCACCTATTGACTCGCCCACCACCTTCCCTAAACCCAACCAATAGTGTTTTCAAAAAATCACCAATTGACTCATCCACCACCTTCCCTAAACCCAACCGATAGTGTTTTCAAAAGCACAGATTGACTCACCCACCCCCTTCCCTAAACCCAACCGATAGTGTTTTTAAAAGCACAGATTGACTCACCCACCGCCTTCCCTAATCCCAACCGATAGTGTTTTCAAAATCACCAATTGACTCGCCCACTTTATTCTTCTTCCGGCGGCACTACAGCCCGTGAAGAGCCCTGGCCTCTTCCACCACTCCTCTCCAGCCTTCCCGATTCAAAGCCTGCTTTCTCCAAGCATGCACTTTTAGGGAACGTAGATAATCTTCTACGTCATCTAGGCACCTTCTCTGTGGCCTACCAGGAGGTCTCCTTCCTTCTAGTTTTAGCTCTAATGCTCTTTTAACAGCTCTTTGTTCGGGCAGTCTCTCTAAGTAGCCCAGCCATCTTATACGGTTCCTCTTTATTTCCGTGACCAGGCTTGGCTTCGCATACATGTCTGCCATTTCTGCATTATTCCTTATCCGCCATTCTTCTTGGTCACGCTTCGGTCCATAACTCGCCCGCCAATTCCCTAAACCCAACCAGTATTGTTTTCAAAAGCACAGATTGACTCGCCCACCACCTTCCCCAAACCCAACCGAAAGTGTTTTCAAAAAAGCACTGATTGAGTCGTCCACCACCTTCCCTAAACCCAACCGAGTATTGGGAAAAAGAAAAGCCCTTGCGGCAGCCTGATTTTTACCACATTTTCAGATCTTACCACATTTTCACCCTTTTGTTTACTTGTTTATTTTATTTTTTGCCTTTTTGTTTTGCCTGCCTTTTGGAACCGTTCTTTGCCGGACTCAAACCCCATTGTCATGGTCAAATCCGCTCTGCGTCTCTAAACTGCTAGCCAATGGGCTAACTAAAAGCCATCCACATGGAGATAAGCGGTCAGCTGGTTGAAACAGAAGCCGACGGCGGCGTCTTACCACCCCGTAGCATTCATTTTAAAAATGAAATGCAGCCATATGTAGCTCTGGCTACATAATTTGCACAGTCCAGACATGTATACAGGGGTTCATTTTCACAATGAGCCTGTGTTGCAATTAACAGCAGGTCCAAGACAGAGCCATGTGGCACACACCCACAAAAACTATCTTTAAATGATAAAACCATGACTGAGTGAACTCTCAAAGAAAGTTTTCCATTTTATTCATGTTTTAATGTCCATAGATTAATGATTTATAAACGAGTCATATATTTATATCATTCAGAAGGTCATCTCCGGGCCAGGAAATCCAGCTATTTTTAGATCTATTTTTCCCTCATGCATGTAATTCTCATCAGGCACATCTATGAATCTGAAGGTGGCTTATGGTTACTGTGACCCAGATTAATCATCACTAGTATATAAACCAAGGTATTGCTTGATCGATGTGTTCTCAAGTTACAATAGCTTTTCACGGCATAAATGTTCGCTTCCATTCTTCAGCGCTCCTGACATGATTTGGCCAACTTACACCTCCCTCCTATCCAAAAATAATCGTAGCTGCTCAGTCAGGTGGCCCCTGGCTGTGGTCCTTCTGTGTGCATGAGCCTGACCCATTTACCGCCTTTGTGGAGAAAAAAATGACAAAGCTGACATCATTTCCTCTTCTGTTCGAGCCTCTCTGCGAGGTCCACACCTTTCCCTCAGGAGCTGGAGGCAAAGGAAAGACTGCGGCACTACTAGACAGAAGTGAAAGACGCTAATGCTTTCAGATACAAGTGCTGCGGATTGTGAATGTTCCTTGTGGCGTCTGTTGTCATGTTTGGTTCTTATTAAGCTTCTTGCCTTCCTAGTTGGTGTCATTGAGCTGATGGATGTGCATTTAATAATAACAAAGCCTCACGTAAAGGGGTCGTATATTGGATAATCTGATTTACTATGATCATTTGAGATAAAATGTTTTATGATTTCAGGATTCATGTATTAAACAATTATTAAGGCTAAGCTGCAAAAATTATCTACTGTCATTCTATCATTTGTTCTGTCTGTCTGTCTTTCTGTCTGTCTGTCTGTCTGTCTATCTATCTATCTGTCGTGTGTCTGTCTGTCTGTCTGTCTATCTCTGTCTATCGTTCCATCCATCCCTCCATCCATCCATCCATCCATCCATCCATCCATCCATCCATCCGCCTGCCTGCCTGCCTGCCTGTTTGTCTGTCTGTCGTTCTATCCATTTATCTATCATTCTATCTATTTATCTCTCTATCGTTCTATCATTTATCTATGTCATGTGTGTATCTATCTATCTATCTATCTATCTATCTATCTATCTATCTATCTATCTATCTATCTATCTATCTATCTATCTATCTATCTATCTATCTATCTATCTATCTATCTATCTATCTATCTATCTATCTATCTATCTATCTATCTATCTCTGTTCGTCCATCCGTCCGTCCATCTATCTCCAGCCATCCGCCTGTTTGTCTGTCTGTTGTTCTATCTATCTATTTATCCTTCTGTCCGTCCGTCCGTCCGTCCGTCCTTCTATCTATCTATCTATCTATCTATCTATCTATCTATCTATCTATCTATCTATCTATCTATCTATCTATCTATCTATCTATCTATCTATCTATCTATCTATCTATCATTCCATCCATCCATCCATCCATCCATCAATCCATTCATCCATCCATCCATCCGCCTGCCCGTTTGTCGGTCTGTCACTCTATCCATCCAGTTATTGTTCTGTCGTTCTATCTACCTATATGCAATAACTTGCCTAATTACCCTATCCAGCCTAGTTAACCTAATTAACCAAGTTAAGCCTTTAAATGTCACTTTAAGCTGTATAGAAGTGTTTTGAAAAATATCTAGTCAAATATTATTTACTGCCATCATGGCAAAGATAAAATAAATCAGTTGTTAGTAATGAGTTATTAAAACTATTATGTTTAGAAATGTGTTAAAAAAATCTTCTCTCCATTAAACAGAAATTGGGGGAAAAATAAACAAGGGAACTAAAAATTCAGGGGGTCTAATAATTTTGACTTCAACTGTATATATTTGTAAATTAGATTTTCTGGTTGTTATGATTGGTTGTGGAGTTGAGGATATTGTGCAGTGCAGATCTCCAGGCTCTGAAAATGCTCCTCAGGTCACCTCCGAATCACTGAGCAGATTTGCATGAAGGAAATCTCAAATGTGCTGGAATCGCACCGCACGCAAACCCGTGACACCCTGAAAGAACAAATCCATTTACACACCGAGGGCTGCTTGTGTGAAGGTGTGTATACGCTTCAGCTCTGCTTTGAAAATCTGCTCTGACACTTTCCCCAACCGTGAGCCTCCACTGAGAGCACTTGATGGAATATATGACGGATAATCGTCTCGCTGAGAGATGCAGATGACTTCCTGTGTTTGCCTGGAGAAAATTGTTTTTGTCACACATCATGAATTATCACAATATGCGAGGGAGTCACTCAATTCTGGATCGGAATTAATGCAAAGTACAGTTCTTAAACTCTTAAAGAGATAGTGCACCCAAAAATACAAGTCTCATGTTGTGATACATAAAATAAAGTAAGTCATAAGGGTTTGGAATGACTCTAGGATGAGTAAATGATGGCAGGAATTTCATTTCAGTTTGAACTAGTCATTTTATTGCAGAAAATGAAATATGTTTCATGTTTTAAAGGTGTCCAGTCCCTGAGAGTAAGAAGCGACCCATGAATTATCACCATTGCGCCCTTGAGGAAGGCACTTAACCCCACGTTACTCCAGGGAATAGTCCATTTTTTATGGGTATGTCAAATTAATTTTAGGTCAAGCACTGATTTGGAAAAAAAATATGACTTTCTGTGGGCTAATTTAAGAAATTACAGGTTGGTGAATGCTCCACTGAACCTGGTTCTGTAACAATAAACGTGTTCTTTTCTGTTGCATTGTGCTATGTTATTTTACATGCATTGTAAAGTATTCTAGTCCAGTGGTCCCCCATTTTTATCACCGCGGACCGGTCAATGCTTGACAGTGCAGCCCGGAAGGGGGTGTAGGGTGGTTATACAAAGATTGCCAAGGGACTATCAACCGTTTTGTACCAGTATGTATTTGAGTAATGATGGCTGGTTCCTTTACTCGAAAGCTCAGATTTGATTATCAAAATTATTTTTGTTAACAGATTTTGAGGTTTACTGTATCATTATTATTCACACCTTTAAGTATTTACACTTTACCATTGCACACACTTTGTAACATTTTACTTATCAGGTTTAGGAGTCTCTTTAACACTTGTTTATTTTATAATAACGAGATAATTTGTTTAAATGTTTTTGTTTTTGACTATTAAAACTAATTGCCTTAGTAATGTTGGTAAATTAAAATAAAGTGGTTAAAAAATCCTAATATTTCTTATTGTATATTTAAAAAATATTCAATAATTATCGATATCGAATGATATGAAACATGATATTGTGGGATTTTTTTTGCAATATCGCCCAGCCCTATTTTTAACTAGATGCGTATGGAAATAACAAACTTGCATGCGGAAAAGACAAGACATGTATACGGCTGTCATTTGTGATAAAGCGGTTGATCTGTTTCTTGTACAGACTTGCTCCATTCACCTGATTTGTTGACAAATGGGTTGCGGATCCATTCCTTGCCAGTTTGTGGGTCCTTCACTGGGCCTTTTCCCCTTTGTATAAAGAAACTTTCCAAAGACATCTGTTCCTTACTCATTTTGCTAGTGGATTAAATTTTGGCGTAACCGAGAGAATGCCGTGTTTTTTCCAAATACAAGATCCTTCAGATAATAAATATAACAGAAATAATTAAAGATTTCTTGTGCAACCTAGTACCAATTGATCCCGGTCCGTGGCCCGGGGGTTGGGGACCACTGTTCTAGACATTTCAGTCCAGTTGACTCCAGCCTAATTCATTTCTGTCCCTTCCTCCTGATGGAAGTGGTGTTAGTGAGGCCAGCAGGGGCAGTCCTAATGCCCCAGTAAAGTGAAGGGGACACTATACTGTCAGTGAGTGCCGTCTTTTAGACTTTGACCGACTTAGAGAGTCCTGTCTCTCTGTGGTCATTAAAAATCACATGACACTTCACGTAAAATTCCCAAATTCCCAAATTCCGGCCAAATTCCCCCCATCATGGCCTCCGAATCATCCCCATCCACCGAATTCACGATAAATGCGCTATATAAATACACACATTACATTATAAATGTAATGCACCATTCCATTCCAGTCCCCTTTAATCCATAGTATTTTATTCTAGCCCAATCTAGTCATGTTCTGTGTTGTTGCATAAATTGGAGATACAGAACATGTATTTTCATTTACTCAAATTTCATTGTTACATTATTCTATGCAGTTTCATTCCACTTCAGTCCTGTTCTTTCCTGTTTTACTCCATTGTGTCGAGGTATGTTACTTCATGGCATATCATGCTGTTTAATTACACATAGTTACTTTGCATTAAATTCCAGTATGCTCTATTTTAATCCAGTTCAGTTTAATCCAGCCCATTCCTGTTCAGTCTAGTCCAGCCTATATCAGTTCAATCCATTTGAGTCCATTATTGTCTTGTTCTTCATTTGTATGGTTAGTCAGTTTACATTGTAACATTTTGTCACGTTGAGGCACATTTTTTGGTTAGTTGTGTTACATTTTGCTGCAGTACATTATATTTAGATCAGCTTATTCAGGTTTACTTCATTTCCATCCAGTTAAATCTAATCCACCCAGTCTAGTCAGCTTTCCATACTCCAGTATAATCCATTCCATTTCATTTTATTCCAGTCCAGTTCCCACTTCTCTCTTTCACTCCACTTCAGCCTAACACAGTCCAGTCCCTTCTCTTCTGCTTCCATTCTTGTCTATTTTAGTCTAGTTCATTAACAAGCCCGATGCTCACAATGTTCTCCTTTATGTTCCTACAGTTTCTCTCATTATTAAGTACTAAGCGGTTGTATACACAGACATTTATTTTCTCTCTGATAGTTAATCACTTTAATCATCTAGAGAACTGTTCATTGTGCTTATGATTTATAGCCCTCTAAACATGTCTGTTTCTGGAGGGAAAACCCAGAGCTCAATGTCACCTATAAAAAATAGAGGCACCTTTAAATTGACTTTATTATGGTTCATAAAGTAAATTTGAGCATTTTTAAAACAATAGCATTTTGTAAGATGTTTCACTACATGTTACATGGCGCCAAAAATAGTTTTCACAGTAGTTCTATTCATCTTTGTAAGGTTTTAGAATAGTTTGAAACCGCAAATTTGATGCTTTTAATAAGAAATAGGTTGATGTTATATGCATTAAACAGCAACAACTAACTATTTAATGATTAATTTCTGCTAACCGAAGGGCAGTTTACTTTTTAATTTGGTAGAATTAGGCATGGGCCGGTATAAGATTCTGACAGTATGATAACCTTGGATAAATTAATGGTATGGTATTGTGATTACTTCTCTAAAATAAGTTCTTTTTAAATGTAATGTCTGGGTAAAAAACACAGTATATATTATTTTGAGAAACTTTTAAAATAATTTGGAGCAGTAAACTAAATAATTCAAATGTCTTCAGCTGTCTTCATTAGTTTCAGAAACACAGATTTCATTACAATTAAAAATGGCGTCTTTGAATATCTTTTCTCCTGGAGATACTGTTTTCCTAAAAAAATTAAAACAATATGTGAAGAAAAAAAAACAAAACGTACATGTACCGTAGGAACGGTATAGCAGAACATTTTGGCATTTTTAAAAAAATTTTGACTTTTAAAAACCGCGGTATACCTTGAAATGGTTATTGTCCCATGCCTAGGTTGAATATACAGTAGTTAATAGGAGATTTGTATTGTGACAACTTGCTGAATTTTAACCCTTGTACTGTTGGGGATGTTTTCATCCACTCTGGGATGATTTTGAGCTTTAATTTGGCCTTTTTTTGGCCTAATTTTTCTGTTTCAGCTAGCAGAATAATTTTTGGTGACAAATCTTACACTGTAAAAAATGTTGGGTTCTACACAATTCCTTCATGTTGTCCCAGCACAAATCGATCAAGTTAACTTAATTGTTTTAATAAATGTAAGTGGATTGAACACAAAGCAATTAAATTGTTCCAAGAAAATGTCAAGAATTGTGTTGATTCACCTCATTTTAATATGTAGCTTGAGGAAGCAGCAAAAATCTTTTTTGAGTGTATTTTGACATATTTTGAGAAAAGGCTTTGAATTTTTTATAAAATCTCAACAATACACTCTGGGCAAATTGACTACCCTTTGTTAAGTTAGGGATGAAAACATCCACTGAATTAAACTTCTGTAAAAATGATCAGATACATTTATTTATTTATTATTTATTTTGCATAAATCTGTTAACTATCCTCAGTCCTGATCAAAACTTTAAGGGGTTAAAATTTACAGGATTTTAACCCCTTAATTGCCAAATTCATTAATGATGTCACTGACATCATTGGTGAAGAAAAAAACACAAAAACTTATTTATTTATTTGTTATTTTCAGTATAAAAAGTAATTGTGGACTTTTCTTTTTATTTTTTATTATTATTTTTTTTTTTTACCTTTTATCAAAGTCTTGGATATGTGAAACTTTTTGATTGATTTTCATTATTTCTCCCTAATTTACTGTCCACGGCTGTTTTTGCCTCATTGACTTTCACTATAACCACATTTTTTGATTGCAAAGCCATGGCATCATAAATAATCATACATTTTTGATTGTTTTAGTTTTCCTTGTTTTAATGTTGGCACTATTAACCATTTAGATAGGCCTGTGCAAATGGAGTATAACAGCAAATTAAAGTGAAGTGTGTGCATTTGTGTCTGTGAGTGTGTGAGAGTGACCTTTATGCACTTACCCTGATGTGTCTGAGAAAATCAAAATACGCAACTCAGCTCTCAGAACTACATGGAGTAACAAAAACAAAAACTGTGTATTTATGCACCATCAACTTAAATCAAAAAATGAAAATCTAGCAATGCATCAAAGCCAATGCTGTTACTAATCGTTCACATGTCCAAGACTTTGACAAAAAAAAAAATAAGTCCAGTCCAGAATTACTTTTTATATCGAAAATACATCATTTTGTGTGTGTTTTTTTTCACTAAATCATTGACATAGTTTGTGAATTTGGCAATTAAAGAGTTAATATCCTGTAATTTTCTAAACAGTTTAGTAGTTTTGATCAGGACTGAGGTTAACAAATTTATGAAAAAAAAAAATTATGAATATATGTATTTATCTTTACAGCAGTTTTATTCAGTGGATGTTTTCTTCCCTAACATAAAAAAGGGTAGTAAATTTGAACAGTGGACAGGGGTTAAGTGAACAAAAAAATCTGTGTCCTTTACATACTGTAAACTCTAAATTGAACTGAACCTTTTTGTAAATTAAATGCGTATTTAAGTTTATATGCATCTAAGTACATATAAAAAAAATTTCGAAGTATGTTTTACAATAAACTACTCCAGCCTTTTAAAAGAATCATGTTTAATTAAATGCCATTTGTCATTTCTTTATAATTAATTTTGACAATTCCCAGCAGTTTTTAATTTGTACATCACTATCTTTTATGTGTACAAATAAAAAAAAATACTGGAAGAAAAAAATAACCTCATGCTGAGAAGTATTCACTATATCAATATGTGACAACCAGACCCGGTGGCCTCTATATCATAAGACCAACAGCCAAGTTATTAGTGTTGACCTGATTACGCAACAATGTATTATGAATTTAATATACCTTGAGACATTTATACGTTCGCTATATTTAGGTCTGGTGAGCTACAGGGTATTAGAAAAGAGACAAAGTGCCTCAACATGTTCATCAGCTTTAAAATGGAGTATGCTTTATCATTTTATCCCAGGAGCTCGAACGGTGTTCCAGAAAGAGCAGAAGGTATCGAGACGGTTTCAATGTTTGCATAAGAACACGGATTATCTGAGTTCAAACTGTTAATTTTGTGAGGTCTAACATGCTAATAATGTTTCAGAATGAAGTCGTACATGGACGTTGAGCTCTCGCTGCATATGTGCAGTCCAAGGATCTTTAATTATAGACGCTTCTGCGGCTCAGAATGTGGAGTCAAATTAAGTCCCTGCCATTTCCCCCTCATCCCAGAGACCATTATCACCTTTCTGCATGATTGGAAAAGACTTTCATTTACTGCCCTGGCTTTATCTGACAGTAATCATGACGAATGGCTGCCGTGCAACCTTTCTTATTTTGAGATCTTTTACGACTGGAGGGGACTACAGGGTGTTCCTGTGTTATGGCCAGCCGTGTAAAGCGGGTTTCATTTAATGATGATGCTTGCGCTTGACTGTTTGAAAATATGTGTGCCAGGAATATTTGACCGCTTCTGATATTCTTTTTTATGTTGCGTGATATGGTCACTGCAACACAATCTAACGGCAATTCGTAACTTTTTGATTTAGTGGCTTATGTTATTTGTGCAACTAAGTATGATTTGCTCACCCCAAATGACGATTGGGTTTCGTGGTGGGGTTTGGTGTCACGCAATTAATCAAATTAATTGTAGTGATGATAATTAGTCATAATAATCAAACAGAACACTCTGGTTTTGTTCCAGTGCTGAGTTTTCGAACCATAAACAAATACAGAGCACTGGCACTGGTGGGAGGTTTGCGTTGGCCTGAGGAAGCAGGCCGAGTGCCTTAGTGTCCCACCAGTGACAATATTCAACCATATGGCACTGCTATGAGTGTGATATTGCGCTCATTCAACCGTTCGATCGTGTATATCGTGTATATAAAAAGAAAATTAAACACAGATAGTCTAAAAATCCTCTTGTAAGAGGAACTACTTTCTTCCGCCAATCCTTCACATCTGCAGCTGACAGATCAGAACAGCAGAAACCGTTGTTCATTCACCAACGTCACTTTAGAGCTAGTATTTGAATGATTCTCTAGAGTAATATCTAAAGTGATATACGCTGAATGGCATGAAATGGCATCAAATCTGGAAGCTTTAACAACTGATATCGAAATATATATAAATCGTCGTTATTCAATATGGAAAAAAATTAATCAAGATTTGAGATTGGAGATGGCATTTTTGCCGTATTGCCCTGCCCTAGTGTAAAAGAAATTTAGTGAAGTGTGGTTTACATTTTTTATGATACATTTTTAACCCACTATTTGTGTCCTATTGTGCATAGTTTCATTGTATATATTTAATATGCCTACACATTTATGGGTCTATTTTGATTTCATGTTGACTAAAGACAGATGAAGTGTTGGGCAATTCTTCCAAAATTTAACAAAGTCAGCCAAGCCAAAAAGACTCTGCAGTTTCAGTTTATTAGATGAAATTTAATTCCCTAGTCATCATCAAGCCATCAATCCTCCATCCATCTGCAATATAAGAATGGACATAAATTTAATCGAGTGAAAAAAGTGTCCCTTTATTGAAGATTTGGCCAGAGAAATGCTGAACTAAAGGACGGCGTTTTTGAACAAAACCCAATCCAGTGCAACCGATCATTTGAAGAACATTTGTGAAAAGTACATTACTGAGAAATATGAATTGTTGAAAGTACTTATATATTGCCTACAGAAAACACCATTTAGAAATGATTTACTGACACTAATAAATGAAACAAAAAATGTCCGATGTTTTAGAGACTATAAAATAGTTTCACAGTCAGTAAGAAATCCTTACAGCCAGTCAATGTTAGTACTTTACATGTTGTTTGATAGGCTTATCATTGAGTTAAAAAAGTAGCACTGTCGCCCCGAACAAGAAGGTCACTGGTTTGAGTCCCAGCTGGGTCAGTTGGTATTTCTTTGTAGACTTTGCATGTTCTTCCCGTGTTCGCATGTGGTTTCCTCTGGGTGCTCTGATTTCCCCCAGTCCAAACACATGCGCTATTGGTGAATTGAATAAACAAAATTGTCTGTAGTATATGAGTGTGTGAATATGAGAGTATATGGGTGTTTACTAGTACTGGGTTGTGGCTGGAGGGCATCCACTGCGTAAAACATATTCTGGAATAGTTGGCGGTTCATTCCGCTGTGGTGACCCCGGATTAATAAAGGGACTAAGCTGAAGAAAATTAATGAATGAAGTAACACTGTTCACAAATGCGCTGAAAGCACAGCACGTGACCAGTGGAAACACAAAGCTTTCTTTTGGCTTTTACCATTTCCTCATCAAGGCTGTGTAATATTTTACGATGACTTATTAATGGAAAGTGCATAAAAGTTGCAGGAGAATAGGATATGGGAAATATATGTTCCTCCTTGAGCCCCTGATAGATTGTTTACACCACATGCTCTTTTAAAAAGCCTTGCAAACTCGAGATCAGCTGCTTTTGGCATCTGTATGCTCCATATGCTTCACTTTAATATAATCTCAGTGCTTCAGTTTATGAGCAGAGAGCACAAACATGAGAACAGCATCAAAAGTTTTATTTCTTGTAGACTGTTGCCAGTTCGGACCATCTGGCATGTGAAGAGAAGGCCAAAAGTACAGGTCAGAAGAAACATGTTTATGATTACATTTACAAGATCTTAACTTCGACGGAACAGGCCGTGATGTGACTACAAATTCATTGAAGACATTTGCTGTTAAAGGAACATAGAGTCTCATAGAGTTAAACAGTTGAGTTTTACCTTTTATGAATCCATTCTGCTGATCTCCAGGTCTGCACTTATAGCTTAGCTTAGCACAGATCAGGGCTATTCAATTAGTTTGTCATGGGGGCCAGTTCATGAAAAGCATCACAAATGAGGGGCCGGAGAGATATGACTTGCAATAAAAGTGAAGACACAGCTGCATATAAGAGCCCATATGTTGTATTTTTGCTCCTTAAGACACCCACGTTGGCTTTTTCTACATTAAAATGTTAATATGTTGTATTTTGAAACTACATAACATCAGTGCATTGTACAATGTGGCTTTTTTTTTTTACAAACATTCAAATGTTGTATTTCGAAGCACAACAGAATCGGTGTATTGCTTAAGTAGGTTTCTTCTACATTCAGACACATTCATATGTTATGTTTTAAACTGCGTAACAATTAGGGATGCAACGATTATAGATTTTAGTTGTATGATTATTGTCTGAAGAATAATTATGGTTTTACGGTTATCATGATTATTACGCATTTATCAGAATCAGAAAGAGCTTTATTGCCAGGTATATTCACACATACGAGGAATTTGTTTTCGTGACAGAGCTTCTATAGTGCAACAGGAAAACAGAGACAGGACAAAAAACAGATAATAAATATATTTTTTTAAAAATAGAAGTAAGTAGTGAGTGCAAATATACAGATTGACAAGTGTATGTACGTGTTTGTTACTATATACAACGTTATATGTGCAGCTGTTATGTGCAAATTGGCATGTAAGTGTGTGGTTAAATAAGTGTGTCAATGTGTATAAAAGTGTATGGCAAGTAGTGATGTTGGTTCTACAATTATTATCATCAAGTGTTCATGAGATGGATTGCCTGAGGGAAGAAACTGTTTCTGTGTCGGGCTGTTCTGGTGCGCAGTGCTCTGTAGCGTCGACCAGAAGGTAAAAGTTCAATGAGGCAGTGTGCTTGGTGTGAGGGGTCCAGAGTGGTTTTGGCAGCCCTTCTGCTTGCTCTGGATAGGTACAGTTCTTGGGGAGTAGGAAGGGTTGTACCAGTGATTCGCTCAGCAGTCCGAACTATTCAACGTAGTCTTTGGAGGTCGTATTTAGTAGCTGAGCTAAACCAGAGAGTTATTGATGTGCAGATGACTGATTCAATGATGGGCTGCCAAAATCATTCAATGCATTACATTTACAAGATCCTAACTTTGACGGAACAGGCCGTGATGTGACTACACATTCATTGAAGACATTTGCTGTTAAAGGAACATAGTCTCATAGAGTTTTCAATGGTTCAATGGTGGCATTCAATGGTGTTTTATTCAATTTAAAACACTACTAGTTTAAAAAATCACAAGAAAACTGCTTATATTTTAAAGTGTTGTTTATTGCTGCTCAGTAACCAAATACAGCACAAAATATTAATAAAAAACAAACAATAGTCCATTTCTCTCTTTGGACTTAAAAATAAATGAAAAAGTTTTTGATTTAAACATGAGTAATAATTTTACAATAAAAATAAATGACAGAACAATGAATAAATAAATAAAAATAAGAATAAAAATAAATAATAATGTGTATTTGTCTAATGTAAATTTAGGCTATATGTTAGCTAAGAATTTAAATGAACTGTTGTTATTATCTGCGTTCATGCATCATTTTAATAATTTGTAATAATTCATCTAACGTATCTTTTGTTTACATTGCACTGAAAGCCAAGCATAACTCTCACCACTACAGAGTGAGAAAATTTCTAATGCATGCACCAGAAGGTCCGCTTGCGAGCCTTGCGCACACCGCTCCCAATTTGCGCACGTCTCCATTGGAAATAATTAACTTGCTTGCGGAAAAGACACAATATGTGAACGGCCTGCTGCTATAGTCAACAGTTATGCTATAGTGTGTGCGTATTAGCCACGATATAAGCTCGGAACTTTAAACTAGCACACAGTCGGCATAACTTTGTTTAGCTGCAGCAGTTTCGTTCCGTTGAGATGCCTTTACGATTAATTAACCGTAATGAATTTAAGCACGGTTAACAGTGAAATCGGGTAATCATTGCATCCCTATTAAGGGTATCAGTGCATTGTACAAAAGGCCTTTTCTACAAACATATCCATATGTTTTCAGCTGCTCGCGCCACTCACTCACTTAATGTCACGTGACTCACGCTCTGCGCAGCCTTCAACTGCAGCTTGTGCCGTATTGAACAGGCGCATGTTACTTCATATCTATAGCGGCTGTTTTTCGACAGAACTAAATTTATTTTTGATATCTTGGTCCCACTATTTGGAGGGCCGGAAAAAATTGCCTCGGGGGCCCCGGGTTTGGCCTGCGGGCCGCCAATTGAATAACCCTGGCATAGATCATAGAATCGGATTATAACATTAGCATCTCACTGCAAAGCTTTTTGATCATTTTCCTGTTTAAAACTTGACTCTTCTGTAGTTACATTGTGTGCTAAGCCTGACAAAAAAATGAAAATTAGCTATTTTCTATGATGATACGGATAGGAACTATGCTTTCATTCCTGCATAATAATTAGGGAACTAATTATTATGCGCAGTGATTTTACTTTCCTTCAGTTGCCTTTCCATCAGTTTTAGTATACAATGTTATTACAGAAGAGTCAAGCTTTAAATAAGAAAATTATTGAAACTCTTTGATCATTTTAAGCAAGATGCTAATGGTCTAATCCGATTCAATGATCTATGCTAAGATAAGCTAAATGTACTCTCGGAGATTGGCTCAATGGATTAAAAAATAGTGAAACTCAGCTGTTTAACTCTTTAAAAAAGTGCAGTGTTACTTTAAAGGAGCTTTGTTTGTGCAGTACTTACACAATAAGCATGTTTACTCTTGTATTTGTATGTATAGATTTGTAACACAAATCTCTCAGCATATTCCAAAATTATGTCACATTCCTTACTGATGTTACAACTCTGAGTAAATTTACATTTGGCAACCCATGCTGTCATATGCAAAAAGGTGATAACATTTTCTTTGCACATCTAAGAGGGATGGGCACAAAACTTTTTTTGTTTCACACTGCAGTGTGTGGAAAAAACAACAACTTTTATTGTGCTTTGAGTGTTGTTCAATTGAGAAAACCTTTTTGGCTTAAGTTCAGTCAGTTTGTGTGTGCTGTATGAAAAAAAAATTATTTTGTATCTGAATTACAAAAGAGCTTTAAAATGTATCTGCTGTAATGTTAAAATGATAAAAAGATAAAATGCTGTAATCAATGCTGTGTTGTTTCAATCGAAATATGTGTAAAATATGGAAAAGCCCAACGGTTTTTAATTCTAAAATTAACCTAACCATTGAGTTTGTCCATATTTTACTCAAAGTTTGGGATTCAAGAATCAATTTAGATTTTTTTTTAAGTGAAAACGGACTTTAAAGAGCCCCTACACTGAAAGTGTTGCATGCAAAACTGTTGCAAACAATTTATTTGTGTTGAATTTAAACAAACAAATTAAATTTATTAATGTTCAACTTAATTTGTTTGTTTAAATTCAGCCTAAATAAATTGTTTACAACCACTTAATGTAATAAATTGAGTAAATCAAAGGAATAATTTTTGAATAATTTTTTCAGTGTATTATAGTTTTACCTATAGTTTTAAATTACCTTGCATGCAGCATGCAACACAGCTCTAAGTGAATGAAAACATCCAGCTGAGGGTTATATCTGAAAATGCAGCATGTTTAAAAATAGAGAACTTTGTAAATAAAAGATTCGACTCTTCTTTTAAATGATTCGTTGTTCCCTGATCTTTTGTCTGTTCGTATCGATGTTGAAACAATACCAAATATGAACTATCTGATCCAGTAAAACGTGAACGCGCCTTTCCCTTCTGACACTAGAGGAGTGTGAAGGGATCATGGGATTAATCATGACTCGAAGATTACTATCACTGAGAGATGGCCGGACATGTGGCTGTGGGGAATAAAGGGTTAAAGTTCATTTTCACAACAACACTACAGTAGAGCCAACCATGTGCTGTGTTTGTTCCTGTCATTTTCTGATGATTAATATAATAACCTACCCTGCAGCGTGGGATTTGCCGGCTGTTTGTTATTAAAGGAAGGATCAGCAAAGACTACTAATGTATGGGACTTTGTCAGTTTATTCTTCCTCGAGATCCTGTAATTTTTCTCCTTCCTACACAACATGAAGTGTGATTTCAAAATATGTATTTAATTGTGTGTTGTAATTTGCAATTGCTCTGCACGGCTTGTAATCACATATCCGTTATAGATCAGTGCTTGTACTGTATCTCTCAGGTTAAAATTGTTTTGGGCTATTTCACATATTGCCTCCAAAAACACAGTGAAAACGCTACGCATGCTTCTTCCTTTACTGATGCAAATATGTTTTGTGTTCTGCTGTTTGTTGCTATGGCCATCATCAGCTGTTCTTCACACGCATGACGCAGTCAATTTTCAAAATAGTTCAACTTTTGCCACTCTATGAAATAATACTAAATGTGTGTCGTTGTTATTACGTTGTAATTAGTAATATGCTGGTGTTTAACTGCATTGTTTTATTCCATTCCTGCATTTGCCTCACATGCTCTGTACTACTACTTAAGCATGCTGGGCATTTCTCTGTCTTGTGCTGAACGCAGGTGACCAATCAACAGACTGGGTCATCATAGCAGATTAGCCTCACGCAAAGGAGGGGTTGGGAACAAATGAGTCGCTGATCAAATCATATTGGAGTCGTTGGGATAATTAGGTAAAAATAAATGCATATTATAAAACAATGAAAGTGTTTTTTAACCTTGCATGCATATCAGACTGCTTTTGGAGACCCCCAAAACCAAAATAGGACCTTTTCTAATGCATAATAGGGGCTTTTTAAAATAGCTAATGTCTTATTTTGGGGGGGGGGGAATCTAGATGGTGGAGAAAATTAGGCATATTGACAAAAAACAAAACTGTACACGTTTTAAGTGGCCGTCTTTTGGTTCAGTAAGCAGGGGTACTAAAAAAAATGCAGTGTAATGTAGTGGTGGCGTGTCCCTAAAAACTAATAATTATTATTGTCTCAAATTTTAACAACTGTCAAAATAAATAAATAAATAAATAAATAAATAAATAAATAAATAAATAAATAAATAAATAAATAAATAAATAAAACTTAGTTTAGAAGGTTTCCAGATAACCCAAAGAAAAAAAAAACACTGGTTACAACTGCAAATATATTTTAGACACTTTGTTCCACACTCAAAACAAAGTTTAATCACTTTAACGCAGGTTCTTGTTTGTAAAAGTTTGTAGATGTATATATATGCATATATATATATATATATATATATATATATATATATATATATATATATATATATATATTTATATATATATATATATATATATATATATATATATATATATATTATCCCACAAATGCAAATAACGTAATAATGTAAGTGTTGTAAATATATTAAATTAAAAAAAATTAACCCTGCATTGGATTTGGCCATATTTGACCCGATGACATCCCAGTATTTTTAAAATGCCTTTTTTTTATTAGTGGCTTAAAGATGTCCACTAAAAATGGGGACAGTTGTTTTCTTCATTTTATTCTCAATATTGCCAACTTTCTCCACCATCTTCATTTCCTTCTCTCCCAAAATTAGTTGCAATGCATTTTGGGATTGAAAATCAATAAAGCCTTGGTGAAAACAAGATATAAGCGGTGACAAAATTAATAATTCTGGGGAAAAAAAATTGTGTTTAGAACAACCCAGATGTAATTCATGTACAAGTGTTTTTAAAATAAAATGAATTTACTCACTATTTACTCTTCCTTAAAAAAGATATTTTGAAGAAAGCTGAAAACCTGTAACCACTGACTTTCATAGTAGGAAAAACAAATGAGTTGATAGTTCTCCAACATTTTCCTAAATCCGTTTAACAGAAGAAAGCAACTCATAAAGAGGTTTGAAACGAGATGGAATGATGGAAGAATTTTCTTTTTTTGGTTGAACTGCCCCTTTAAGGCACCAGGTACATTAGGATTTTCACTATATTATTCATACTGTGAATCCATATTTCCATATCTCATAACATAGTAGTTTTAAATCACGTACTGAAAGTATGTAAATTGAAGATTGTTTCTCTCTCTCTCTCTCTCTCTCTCTCCCTCTTTGCTTTAGAGCAATAAACGTGTGACTTTCTCTTTAGTTTTCTGTTTGCGAGCGGGTGGTCCATTTAACCTGTAGACGCTTCATATACAGTCCATCTAACAGAGAAGTCCTTTCAGCATCACTG
Source organism: Danio aesculapii (assembly GCF_903798145.1). Taxonomy (NCBI): domain Eukaryota; kingdom Metazoa; phylum Chordata; class Actinopteri; order Cypriniformes; family Danionidae; genus Danio; species Danio aesculapii. The sequence goes on along the minus strand of NC_079442.1, from coordinate 43,681,406 downwards.
TCGCCTTCCATTTATGGAGGTCTGCTGGAAGTTAAACCTATCATTAGTGTGTTTGTTTAGCTTCAAAGCTTTGATAAAAAAGGACAGAATGTGCAACTGATCCTAATTCGTGCTCTGTCATATCTCAATAGCCGGAGATCAGAAAAAGGAGAGCGAATCTGGCACGAAAGCCTTTATAGTGAGTTACTATTTAACGCGCACCGAATCCAAAAATAATGACCTCGTGGGTGATTCTCCAGTCGTTTTTCTGCTGATCTGACTTACTCCCTGAGGATGTATTGATGTTGTGGCCACAGAAGGAGCTAAATAAACCCAGCGCCTATAAATAGCTGTAATTTCTGCTGAAGAGATTAGGTTTCAGAGCAGAACGATTGTTTCTTGCTTTTTTTTTTTTTTTTTTGGGTGCATTTGACGTTCACACCTCTAATCTGCCCGATCACATGATGCTCAGAAATCTGATGTCTTCATGTAATCATATGCACATTTTTTCTCGGTGAGTCTAAAAGCTGTCTGGTAAAATGCTGTAGCTAAAATGTATTGATATGCTACTGTATATCTAATAGCTGGAGTTTATTATAAAGCCGAACTGTAGATTTGTTGTTGTCCTGTTGTAACCTCGCTGTCATTGTTATATTGACTTTCTACCTCAGTGTCTTTATAACTAATGCGCTTCACAGTCCATTTGACCTTCCCTGTTTTCTGTAAATGTGGACAGAAAAAGAACAGCAGCGCACTGTCTAGTTCAATGCACATGAACATTTTGATTAATTGCAAAATAAGATATTTCTTATTATTAATTAGTGTATTTTTATTCCTATTACAGTTCTTGGCATGACACATTGACATTACAGTACAGGCTCTTTCATCAGTTTTCTGAACTGTATTGTATGAGCATTTGTTTCATGTGTTGTAGATCAGAATAATGCATGAAATGTTTAATAACTAGTTTTTATTAATGCACAAAGTAGGGCTGCACGATTAATCGAAATCAGAATAGAAATGAGCTTTATTATTTTGTGGTTTATTATATTTGTGCTTTTTCCCAAGAGCTCAGGTGTACATACATACACTACCTGACATAAGTCCTGTTGCATATTCAAGTTTTAGGAAAAACAAATAATAACTTGACTTTTAGTTCATCATTTGGTATAAGAAATGGCTTATATGAAAGGCAAAGGCCTCTAGATTTCGCTTATTGTATCAAAATAAAATAAGATCATTGATTTTTTTTTAAAATTATTTCTTTAGGACGGTAAGGTCTGACTTTGCGTAGACAAAAGTCGTCACTTAACAAAAAAAATTATGTAACTTATTAATAAAGTCATCTGGAATGGCAAAGAAAGCGTTCTTGCAGGACTCCCAGAGATCAAGATTCTTCTTCTTCAATGCCTCCTCCTTCATCTTACCCCAGACATGCTCAATAATGTTCATGCCTGGTGACTGGGCTGGCCAATCCTGGAGCACCTTGACCTTTGCTTTCAGGAACTTTGATGTGGAGGCTGAAGTATGAGGAGCGCTATCCTGCTGAAGAATTTGCCCTCTCCTGTGGTTTATAATGTAATGGGCTGCACAAATGTCTTGATACCTCAGGCTGTTGATGTTGCCATCCACTCTGCAGATCTCTCATATGTCCTTCACCAAACTTGACTGATTTCTGTGAGAGTCGTGGGTCCATGTGGGTTCCAATAGGTCTTCTGCAGTATTTGTGATTATTAGGATGCAGTTCAACAGATGATTCATCAGAAAAACCTACTTTCTGCCACTTTTCCAAATGATAACTAGAAGTCAAGTTATTATTTGTTGTGTCAGTGCACTTGATCATTTAGTGGAAAATCATTTTAGATGCGACTAGTTGACTAAATGGCATAAGTAACAATATGTGCTTTTTCACTCTCCACTGAACTGTCATATTCATATTTCCAGATTTCCTTTCCAGTATTACCAGTATTACCTTTATCACAGTGCACAAAAACTAGGGTATTGTTGGTGTATCATATCCAGTAAGTTCACAGTACAGCTTTGGTTCTTAAAGGGAGGGATAGTTCACCCAAAAGTGAAAATTCTGTCATTTACTCATCCTTGTTTAAAACCTTCGTAAGTTCATGACTTCTGTTAAACAATAAAGAAGATATTTTGAAAAATGTTCGAAACCTGTAACCACAGACTTTCATAATATTTGTTTTTCTTACTATGGAAGTCAATGGGTACAGGTTTTTCAGCTTCAGTAGTCCATTTTTATTTTTAGGTTAAATTGGGGGGTAGACCAGGGCATAGGGCCCTGCAACGGGAAACCCCTGGTCTTCACGTATGGTTAGAGGGGCCTGCTTAAAAATTTTGTGCATAGGGCCCAAAATAGCTGGCGATACGTTTTTTTACTCTGAACACTCATACTGATGGGTATCGTGTCCTGGCACCTCTGCTTTCCTCTCTCTGGCCTGCTCTTCCTATTAGCGCAATCACTGAAGGACTATTGAGCACCAGCTTATTTTCCATTCTTTCGTCATCTCCTCCACAGTCTCCCTCATCCGATCATTCCTCCCCCATTAGCTCATTCATAAGGGAAAGCCTGGAGAAGATCTGCTTAATGTCAGTCTGAGTAATGGCCATTATTATTCTTTTCCAAACTTTCTCAAACTAAAGTTTTAAACTTCAGTGAATGGCTTGCCACACTTGTTTTTACATTTGCTTAATTCTTTTAATCAGCGTTATTGACTTGTTTTTCAGTAAAAAACAACAAAAAAAGACAAATTAAATTGAAAAGGCCAATTGTTAGAGATTTAGGGCCCTATCATACACCCGGTGCAATAAGGAGCAAGACGTCTTTGGTATGATTTGTTGCTATTTTTAGACCAGCGCACCCTAATTTTCATGTTTTGCGCCACATTGTTTAAATACAAAATCCATTTGCGCCACTTTGTGGACTCGTGGGTGTGCTTATCTGTAAAAGAGGTGTGTTAAGGCGCATCGTTGGCACTTTGCTATTTTGAGAAACTGAAATAGACTGTGCCATTGACCAAGTAAAAGCTGGTCTAAATTCCAGCTCAGAGCACGTTAGTTATGCACAGGATGTACAGCAATACACAAATATCTTTACATATAGAAAAAAAAGGATTAAAATGTTACAAAAATTTCTCACATTATCACAGTTTTATCACAAGAGCTCTCCAATGTCTTCACAAACTGTGCCTGAACAAATTCATCTGCATGTTGTCAGAATATTTTGATAGAAAGCTACGCTATGTAAGCAATTACAAGCAACCAGAAACAATTTAGACAACACAGACAATATTAATGGAAATATCAACACTGTCGCCTCACAGCAAGAATGTCGCTCGTTCGATTCCCGGCTGTGCCAGTTGTCATTTCTGTGTGGAGTTTGCATGTTCTCCCCATGTTCGTGTGGGTTTCCTCTGGGTGCTCCGGTTTCCCCCACAGTCCAAAGACATGCGGTACAGGTTAATTGGATGAACTAAATGTATGTGTGTGAATGTGAGAGTGTTTGAGTGATTCCCAGTACTGGGTTATGGCTGGAAGGGCATCTGCTGTGTAAAATATATGCTGAAATAGTTGATGGTTCATTCTGCTGTGGTGACTCCTGATAAATAAGAAACTATATATATATTTCTAGTAAATGTAACCATAATGTTTGGTTTGAATGTATGCATCAATGTCAACTAGGGCTACATGGTACCTAAAAAAAATATACGATACTGTTGTTGAGTATTGCAATAGCGATATTTCTTGAGATATAATATTCTTTATAATATTCCAAATCTTTTTAGATTTTTTTAACTTAATTATCATAATAAAATAAACAGGTAATACTTGTTATTTTACTGATCTAAAAATGTCATGGGATAAACATTTAGACAGTACAAATGAATGAAAACTTCAGCAGATGTCCTGACTCTTATTGACTATTGTTATTTTTCTCTCTTCTCTCTACTCCCGTCATTATTTTATATTTTCAGCTTTAGGTTCACCTTCCAGCCAATAGCAGAAAAACACTGACTTGGTAAACTTTTCATTTCAGTGCATCCCTGAAAGTATGTATTTATTTTAACTCACTACTATATGAATATTGCATATACTATTATGACAATAGCGATCATTTTTCGATATATTGTGCAGCCGTAATGCTAACAATTAAAAAAAATCTTAATTTAACCAATATTCTCTACACAAAAAATCTTACATTTGTACCATTTATGCTCCTTAAAGATGTCCAGACACATTTATTGCAAAACAATAGTAGAAAGTGATTTTATTTTTCAATCTTGGTCAGTCTTCGCTCTTTTATCACACCTTTATCTAGAAATTCAAGTGTCAGGTACCTCTTCTAATCACCTGCAGTTTCTCTTCAGGATTTATTTCCTTACGCCTTTGTTTCTTGCAACAATTGCAATCTTTTCTCTCTCTTTCTCTCTCTCTCTGTCCTCTGTGGAAGGTGTGATGGCTTCTGGAGCTGATTGAGCTCAGATAATGACTTCAGCTCTGGTCTCCACACACTGCCGTTTAGCTGTCTTCTATTGGCAGGCAGAGGTCAGTCACAGCCAGAGGAGGCGTCCAACACCACTGAAGAGAGAGAGAGAGAGAGAGAGAGAAAGTGCACAGAAATGTTCAGGGCAAACACTAAATAATTACAGTCACAGGGATGGACTGCATTTGCTCAGTTTTGCAGATATAGAAAGATGACAAACCAGTCCCTCTTTTTTTGTAGCCTAAAATAAATGTTGCTTTTTTTCAAAACGAATAACATTATGTGCTTCAGTACTAGTGTTTTACTGCTGAAACATAGAAAAATCATGTTACATACATACATACATACACTCATCGGCCACTTTATTAGGTACACCTTACTAGTACTGGCTTGGACCGTCTTTTGCCTTTAGAACTACCTTAATCCTTCGCGGCATATATTCAACAAGATATTAGAAATATTCCTCAGAGATTTTGGTCCATATTGACATGATAACATCACACAGTTGCTGCAGATTTGTCGGCTGCACATCCATGATGCCAATCTCCCATTCCACCACATCCCAAAGGTACTCTATGGGATTGAGATCTGGTGACTGTGGAGGCCATTTGAGTACAGTGAACTCCTTGTCATGTTCAAGAAAACAGTCTGAGATGATTTGCGCTTTATGACATGGCACATTATCCTGCTGGATGTAGCCATTAGGAGATGGGTTACACTGTGGTCATAAAGGGATGAACATGTTCAGCAACAATACTCAGGTAGGCTGTGGCATTGGCACAATGCTCAATTAGTAATAATAGGCCCAAAGTGTGCCAAGAAAATATTCCCTATACCGTTACACCACCACCACCACCAGCCTGAACCGTTGATACAAGGCAGTATGGATCCATGCTTTCATGTTGTTGACGCCAAGTTCTGACCCTGCTATCCGAATGTCACAGCAGAAATCGAGACTCATCAGAGCAGACAACGTTTTTCCAATCTTCTATTGTCTAATTTTGGTGAGCCTGTGCCAATTGTAGCCTCAGTTTCCTGTTCTTAGCTGACAGGAGTGGCACCCGGTGTGGTCTTCTGCTGCTTTAGCCCATCCGCCTCAAGGTTGGACGTGTTGTGTGTTCAGAGATGCTCTTCTGCATACCTCGGTTGTAACAAGTGGTTATTTGAGTTACTGTTGCCTTTCTATCAGCTCGAACCAGTCTGACCATTCTCTATAAACCCTAGAGATGGTTTTGCGTGGAAATACCAGTAGATCAGCAGTTTCTGAAATACTCAGACCAGCCCGTCTGGCAGCAACAACCATGCCATGTTCAAAGCCACTTAAACCCCCTTTCTTCCCCATTCTGATTCTCGGTTTGAACTGCAGCAGATCGTCTTGATCATGTCTACATGCACTGAGTTGCTGCCATGTGATTGGCTGATTAGAAATTTGTGTTAACGAGCAGTTGGACAGGTGTACCCATTAAATTGGCCGGTGAGTGTATACTGTTTATATATGTATATTAGGGCTATGGATACGTTTTAAAAATGTTAGCACGTTAATTCTGTTAAGGCATGGTCTCTGATTAATCTAGCTTAAGGAAGCAGATCCCAGGCTATTTTATTATCTTATTATTCTCATATTGTATTATTTTTAAATTGCATAAAGAGAGTAAGTACATGTATCAGTTGTCATGTATTAGTCACGTGGTAGTTCTGGTTCCTGGTCTCCAGTAAGTGCAATGGAAGTTTTTTCTGAAAATTGTCATACAGTTCATTTCTTTTTTTAACAATAGTTTCTGTTGATGGTATTGCCTGGTACTATCATGACCAATGTTGCTGGGTCTGCAGTTTGTGGATATCCATTTAGTGATGGTTCACTTTGTAGTTAACAGACTGTTCTTTGTAAAGCACAACTAGTTGATGCTGTCTTGGCGCTGACATATTGCTAACATCTGCCAAAAATTTGGACTGAAGTTGGCACTTCAGACTTGTGCTTTGATGGAAGGACATCACTACAATAAGTTTACACTACTATGGTTTAATCTAGATGTCCATTTGAAACCTTTTTATAAGGATTCTTGTTGTTCATCACACTCTTCATGTCTTGATCCATCACACATTATCATATTATCATCACACAATGATGTGCTGCTATGATGGCTAGAAGCTTATGTACAGTTGAAGTTATAATGATTAGATCTACTGTGAATGTTTTTTAAATTGAACTCTTTCAAATATTTCCCAAATTATGTTTAACAGAGCAATGAATTTTTCACAGCATTTCATGTAATATTTTTCCTTCTGGAGAAAGTCTTTCAGTCTTTTTTTTTTGACCATTTTAAGGTTAATATTATTAGCCACATTGAGCAATATATATATTTTTTTGATTGTCTACAGAGCAAATCATCTTTATACAATGACTTGCCTAATTACCAGTGTTGGGGAACTTACTTTAAAAAATAATAGATTACAGACTACTACAGGAAAATAGTAACCTGATTACATTACTAAGTACTTAATGTAAAAATTAATCAGATTACTAATTACTTTACTTTGAGGTTACTTTTAAACCATATAAAACCTATAAACCTATCACAGCAGCTTGACACATTCAAAAGACTTAAAGAGATAATTTGCCCAAAACCTAAAATTCTCTCATCTTTAGTATGAAAAAGCACTGCAGTGTTTGGGTGTTCTGTTTATCTGAGGTAATTAGTCTGAAGCGGATCGGTCAGTTCTTGTCGGTTGATTTGCGGTTTTCAACTGGATCAAAGCGCAATATGCGCTCGCAAGCAGTGCGCCTCCATGGGAAATTTGCGTGTGCAAAATATATGTGAACGGCCTCATAAGCAGCTACGTTTCACATTCAGAAGATACCTTCACTCCAGATCCTGCATAAAAATCCAATTAAGCCTGTTAGGGCTGTGTTGGGCTGCCATGTTTTTGGGCTCCTGTGTCCTCCTTGGTGACGAGTATTTTCATAGAATGCTTTCTATTCAAGTGCTTGAACAAGTTGCTGGTCGAGTTAAAAGCAGTTCGACAGTTCTTTCTGGACATTGACTGCATTTCACAGCAATATTTTTGTTTTTATTTTCAATGAAATCAAAGTGATGTCTGTATTTCCACTTAAAAAAGCAGCTACTCTCAACCAACCAATTCAGCTAGCATTTTTTTAGCAATTTTTTTTCTTCTAAAAACTACATTTGTAGCTTAAGTAATGCAATTGCATTGACTTTAGTAACTGTAATCAAATTACACAAATTTAAAAATGTAATACGTTATATTACTGCGTTTCTCAGAAATGTAATTAGAATAGAGTAACGAGTTATTGTGGAACACGTTACACCCAATTAATTAATCAAATTAACCTAGTTAAGCCTTTAAATGTCACTTTAAGCTGAATACTAGTGTCTTGAAAAATATCTAGTCAAATATTATTTACTGTCATCATGGCAAAGATCAAATAAATCAGTTATTAGAAGTTAGCTATTAAAACTATGTTTAGAAATGTGCTGAAAATAATTATTCTCCATTAAACAGAAGTTGCAGAAAAAATTGTACAGAGGGCATAATAATTCAAAGGGGCTAATAATTCTGACTTCAACTGTATACTTAAGAAACATTAGACTCGCAAAATTCTGGAAATAATTTTTAGGTACCTTTTTTTTTAATGAATTATCAGAAAATGTACAGGAACAGTTGTGGGAAAACTTCCTGAGCTGCTCACACTATAAATTGTCAATTCTTGAAGGATCCATGAATGAAATTCTGATCGTTCCTGGAGTTCTGTGGTAACTCAGGAATGTTTTATACTATGTTTTGCTTGTAGTGTTGGATTCCAAGGTTTGTCCCGATGGCTGATTGTTGGGCATTACAAGCGCTAGTGCATTTGTGACATTGATGTATTGTTTTGTCCTGTCTGAACTCTTTACACCCTGAAGGTAGTTTTAAAGAGTTTCCACCTCAATGACATACATAAAGTAAGTACTCATACTGCAGTGCTTTAAATAATAAAAATGCAGATTCTGAAAGTTATATTTTATGAATTTTGAACTCTAAGTTTTGAGCTCATTTAATGGCTGTTCACTCCAAAGATGACAATTACGCTGATAGTTGTATAATTTTAACATAAAAACGATTAGACTGGAATTAGTTGTACAATCTTACAGGAGAAAGAAACACTAACTGGTTGTGGTGTGGCGCAATATAGAAAATAAAATGAAATAACTCTATTTTAAAAGGGGTGGGGGTGCTGTTGGGGCGCAGGGCTTACCCCTAATATACACTACCTGATAAAAGTCTTGTTGCCTATCCAAGTATTAGGAACAACAAATATTAACTTGACTTCTAGTTGACCATTTAGTATCAGAAGTGGCTTAAATGAAAGGCTAAGGCCTTTAGATTACGCTTATTAAAAAAAATATGATCATGTCTTGATTTTTAATGATTTAATTAGGACAGTAAGGTCTGACTTTGCTGAGACAAAAGTCTTGTCACTTAACAGAAATAATGAACAGTATAGAATATAAAGTCATGGTGCAGTGGAAAAAGAATGAATGTTGTGTATGACTCCCATGAGCTTGGAGGACTGCATCCATACATCTCTGCAATGACTCAAGTAACTTATTAATAAAGTTATCTGGAATGGCAAAGAAAGCGTTCCTGCAGGGCTCCCAGAGTTTATCAAGATTCTTTGGATTCATCTTACCCCAGACATGCTCAATAATGTTCATGTCTGGTGACTGGGCTGGCCAATTGTGGAGCACCTTGACCTTTTTTGCTTTCAGGTACTTTGATGTGGAGGCTGAAGTATGAGGAGCGCTATCCTGCTGAAGAATTTGCCCTCCCCTGTGGTTTATAATGTATTGGGCAACACACATGTCTTGATACCTCAGGATGTTGCCATCCACTCTGCAGATTTCTCGTACACCCCAATACTGAATGTAACCCCAAACCATGATTTTTCCTTCACCAAACTTGACTGTTTTCTGTAAGAATCGTGGGTCCATGCAGGTTCCAATAGGTCTTCTGCAGTATTTGTGATGATTAAAATGCAGTTCAACAGATGATTCATCTGAAAAATCAACCTTCTGCCTCTTTTCCAAATGATCAACAGGAAGTTAAGTTATTATTTGTTGCTCTTACAACTAGGATCAATGACAAAGCTTTTGTCAGGTAGTGTAATGATAGTGGAAACACTGAGATGTATCCAATATAAACATGCATGTCCATTGAATCTTATAAGGCCATCCGGAATCATTGGCATTACATCTGAAAACCCTGTTGCAACTGTCAGGTGGTTAAACGTCTAACATGATGTGTAAATGAAACATGCAACCTATGTAAGATTGACCTTTGCCCCAAATAGCCTGTCAGAGGTTGGATAAAAGTGGTTCTGGGCTCTTCGCCAAGCAGTCGGCATCGTCTTGGGTTGCATTTCTCCTTCAGAAACAGGGGCACAGTGAAGGGCAAGGCTAAAAGCCACACAAATATGGTTCAGCATTCTGCATTGTGTCATCCATTATTCATGATTAGTGGTGCACAAAGAAAATTCATCCAGGCTATTATGAGGTGGAAGGGGTTTTTGTGGAAGTGATTGCTGGTAAAGCACAGGTTGAGGTTCTGTTATTACCTGGTCATCTATACCGTAAAAATGTGGTTATTTACTTTACTTTACTTTAAAGGGCACCTATGGTGAAAAGTCGACTTTTCAAGCTGTTTGGACAGACATGTGTGTAGGTATAGTGTATAGACCATCATATTGGGGTGATTTAAACACTCCCAGTCCTTTTTTTTTTTCAATTTAACAACATTAAAACGGTGGACCAATTGGAGCGGTTTGTAACCGTTGATACAAGGCAGGATGGATCCATGCTTGTTGACGTCATATTCTGACCCTACCATCCGAATGTCGCAGCAGAACTCGAGACTCATCAGACCAGGCAACATTTTTCCAATCTTCTTTTGTCCAATTTTGGTGAGCCTGTGTGAATTGTAGCCTCGATTTCCTGTTCTTAGCTGACACAAGTGGCACGCGGTGTGGTCTTCTGCTGCTGTTTTGCTTCTGCTGTGTTGTGCGCTCAGAGATGCTCTTATGCATACTTCGGTTGTAACAAGTGGTTATTTGAGTTACTGTTGCCTTTCTGTCAGCTGGAACCAGTCTGGCCATTCTCCTCTGACAAGGCATTTGTGCCCACAGAACTGCAACTCACTGGATATTTTCTCTTTTTTGGACCATTCTCTGTAAACCCTAGAGATGGTTGTGCATAAAAATCCCAGTAGATCAGCAGTATCTGGAATACTCAGACCAGCCCGTCTGGCACCAACAACCCTGCCATGTTCAACGTCACTTAAATCACCTTTCTTCCCCATTCTGATGCTCGGTTGGAGCTGCAGCAGATTGTCTTGACCATGTCTACATGCCTAAAAGCATTGAGTTGCTGCCATGTGATTGGCTGATTAGAAATTTGCGTTAACAAACAGTTGGACATGTTTACCTTATAAAGTGGCCAGTGTTTACACTTATTTTAATAATTAATCAGGTGTCAAAGTTTAATTTCATATTTTTATTCAGTTTGATTGATATAAGTTGAGATGACTAGAAATGTTCATTTGGTTCAACTAAATGAATCAAGGCAGCAAGAATTTAGATTTTATTTTAAGAAGTCAACTAATCCTAATTTTATAGTGTATAAGGTTTTCTGCTGGACAAGACAGGCTGGATTTACTGAATGCAGTTGCCTGTTTCTGACTGTTTGCTTGTTTTTTTTTTCGTTTGAGGATAAGATCAGTTTATTACAGCATTGATAAAGTCATTTTGGAGACCATGTTTTGAAATGATAAACTGAAAATATAAATTTGACAAATATTTAAGAGGTACTTGAGTTCAATTATTGAAAATGAACGAGCACTTGGGATGGTAATGTGGCCATGAGGCAAAATGGAGGGGGCGTTAAAGCTCTGGTGTGTATTCATTTTCAATAATTCAATAATATGGAGTCAGTTGTTCTGGTTGCTGTATGTACATGTCTGTATAATGTGTTTATCCCAAGATATATTTCATTATGTTTTCATCAGCTGCTCCTGTGTGTAGTTTAAAACCAATGAAAACCTCAAAGACCTTTTGGCCATTGTTTTATTTATTTATTTATTTATTTATTTATTTATTTATTTATTTAGTTATTTATTTATTTATTTTATTGTTAATTTTTTATTGTTTTGTTTTGTTTTCCTTTTGCTTTGTTTTTATTATTTTTGTTTATTTTTTGTTTTCTTTTGCTTTGTTTTTTATTTTTTTGTTTTTATTATTTTTATATAATTTTTGGTTTTATTTTTTCTTTTGTTTTTCTTTCTTTCTTTATTTTTTATTTTATTTGTGTCTTTGTTTCTTTTGCTTCCTTTTTTTTGTTCTGTTTTTATTATTATTTTTTGCTTTGTTTTTATTTTATTTTTTGTTTTGTTTTCTCTTGCTTTGTTTTTATCGTTTTGTTTTATTTTTTGTTTAATTTTTATTTTGTTTAGCTTTTTATTATTTTTTGAATTGTTTTGCTTTGTTTTTATTGTTTTGTTTAGTTTTTATTGTTATTTTTTGTTTTATTTTTCTCTTTGCTTTGTTTTTATTTTTGTTTTGTTTTATCTTGTTCTGATTTGTTTTTTCATTATTTTTGTTTTGTTTTGTTTTTTAGTTTTTGTTTGGTTTTTTAGAACTTTTTATTATTTTAATTTAATTTAATTTTGTTTGTAATTTTTTTTTTCTTATATTTATTTATTTTATTTTATTTTAATAATTACACAAATTGTTTTTTGTACAGACACGCAGTATTATTATACCTATGTGTATGACCACAGTATGTTGTGTATTTCTTCTAGTCAATATATAAATAAATATTTCAAGCAAATTAACTTAAAGCATACCTTGTATAACAATAAAACTTGTTTTTTAAACTTATTTTTTAATTAATTTTTAAATTAAAAGCAAGTGTAAAAAATCAGCCATTATGAGACAACATACGCTTGTATGAATCTATGAATAAAGTTGAATAAGACTAAAAGTTTTTTGTACGCATTGGCAGTATAGATGAAGCAAATACAGATGTATGACAGATGGCAAAGCACAAACAAAAACAGCTTGAAGGTGAAAGACTAGATCATATAAGTGCCAGCCAAACACAAGGTGAATTGGGTTAAAAATTATAGTCATCAGCTTATACTTCCCCAGTTGATTGATTACATTAATAATCGCAATTTTATTTTCTAAAATGTTGTTTAAGCTTGCAAATAAAGCATTGTCTAATTAAATATGCACTAATTTGCATATTTTAGGAGAAATATTCTGAACATTAGGAGTCTGATTCAAAATGTTTCATTTTTTTATCACTCAGTAATGTAGAGATATAATGCAAATATTGTATTAAATATAGTATATAATCTGACACTTTATTTAAGAAATTATTTAAGAAATGTGTTAATATATATAAATGTTTTTTAAAAAGTGCGACAAAAAAAACTCTTAAAAGTGTATTTTGAATGTTTTCTTTACACTAGACACTGAAAAAACATGGAGAGTCCTAAATCTCAACAACAGAAAATGTCCTCAATTCTCAAATCTCCTCAATTTGAGAAAAGAGCTTTTAAAAATTATATTGTATAATTGTGACAAAAAAAAAAACCTTTCAATGGTTTCTTTACACTTGACTGAAAAAAAAACACGTTATGGAAAGCCCAAAAGGCCAAAATAAAAAAAAAAAGTTCAGAAAACTGCCTTATTGTAAAATATAAATGTAAAAAACCTATTTATAAATAATTTGTAGTGTTAAAAAAATCTCACTTTAAACTTAAAAAAGTGTATTTGAATGTTTTCTTTAGACTAGCCTGAAAATAAAAAGAAAAAAAATCACGGGAAGATAAAAAATCTCAGCAAAAAAAAATCTTTTCAATTTCAGAAAATTATATTGTAAGTACAATATAATGACAAAAAACTATTAAAAGTGTATTTGTATTATATATATATATATATATATATATATGTATATATATATATATATATATATATATATATATATATATATATATATATATATATATATATATATATATATATATAGGTATATATATATATATATATATATATATATATATATATATATATATATATATAAATGGGGCTTTCAAAAAAAACTGCCTTTAAAAAATGTATTGTAAAATATAGTAGTAAAAAAAAAAAAAAAACACTATGGAATGCCAAAAGCCCAAACCCAGCAGGCACACAACATTATAAGACATTATTATTAGGTTAGATTTACATTGTTACATCAGGTAATTAAAATTCAATGTCTAGCCAGCATCTAAGTACAATGTTATTTTGACATTTAATAACGACTTCAAAAGATGTTGATATGTGGTTGATTTTCAAGCCAACATCTTAAAGCTACGTCATATTGATGTCAAATACTGACATTTATTCATCAGATATGGCAACCAAACGTCTAATAGATGTCATAGTGGTAACGTCCACACAAAGTCAAGCTGCAATATCATTAGATGTTGATTTTTAGGTTGGACATTGGACATTGATGTCTACCTGACATTATGTTCTTATCTCAACCTGAGTTTCATTTCCAAACAAAATGCAACGTCCCCACAACGTTGGGGTACATCATCAATCTGACGTCATCTTGACGTCCTGTGCTTGCTGAGAAGTCTCAAAAGAAGAAAAATAAATAAATAAATTTGAGGAAACACCTTTTAGAAAAAAACTACTGTAAAATATAGATGTAAAAAACTAAAGAAATATTTTGAAAGCTGTCTTCACACTAGACTAAAAAAAACACTTAATTTAAAGCCAAAAAAGTGAAAAAAAAAAAATTAAAAAATTAACTCTTTAATCTCCATCTTATCTCTATCACTGAATGTCAATTAGTTCTTTCCATACACTCATGAGCTCCAGTAGACATTTATTTCTGCCCCATCCGCCAACATACACTGTAAATAGATGTCTATGATTCACAAAAGAACACAATGAACATCTTCAAGTGTTCCCTGTTCTTCACATTCACTCAATCTGGGTTTTAACTCTTGCAAAAGCACAGCAGTAATATGTCTGCTTTATTCTCACCCTTCTTCCTGCTCTATTAAAGTGGGATTTCAACAATCCCCTTCAATCTCATCACATGTAAAAGGCAGGGAGAGCTTCCTTCTCCAGCTTATCGTTTGGCTCACGGGTGGATTGTTACACTTCACTCGGTTCCGGCAATAATCCGTATCTCTAACGCGTATCACTTTCCGCTTATTAGATAAGGGAGCTTCATATTCCTCCGTCTGCCAGTATTTCTTAGCAGAGAGAGAGACTGTTCTTCCCAGATGTCAGCAGTCCTACAGGTAACATTCACGCTGGAAAACAAAGTATTTATTCATCCATTAAAAACCACTGGATGGAGATTAACACAGTTTTATTTGTTTTATAGTTTGTTTGTGTTTTACTGTGTTGTGCAGAAGCTGTAAGTTTTGTAACTATATTCGTATGCTTAGCATTTTAAAATCAAATCCAATAAAGTATAAAGTAATGATAATAATTAATTACTATTATTTTTTTTAAAGGGTGGGGTGTGGTGCGGTCGCTGTTTCGAACCCCAGCTGGG
Source organism: Danio aesculapii (assembly GCF_903798145.1). Classification (NCBI taxonomy): domain Eukaryota; kingdom Metazoa; phylum Chordata; class Actinopteri; order Cypriniformes; family Danionidae; genus Danio; species Danio aesculapii. The sequence continues at coordinate 43,666,307 of NC_079442.1, read as the reverse complement.
TCAGTTGGCATTTCTGTGTGGAGTTTGCATGTTCTCCCAGTGTTGGTGTGGGTTTCCTCCAGGTGCTCCGGTTTCCCCCACAGTCCACAGACATGCGCTATAGGTGAATTGAATAAACTAAATTGGCCATAGTGCATGAGTGTGTAACAATGTACGGGTGTTTCCCAGTACTGGGTTGCCGCTGGAAGAGCATTCGCTGTGTAAAACATATGCTGGATAAGCTGGATACATTCTGCTGTGGCGACCCCTGATGAATAAAGGAAACTTAATGAATAAATATTATTTTTAATGCTCATTAAAAAATGCTTATCGTCTTCTTAAAATCCTCCTCATTAACTGAAATGTGAAATCGTGTATACTTATTTTTGCATATACAGTACAGTATATGCTCATCAGAAATGCATTTAAAATGAACACTGTCATAAAATGTGTTATTTTTTATATAAATGGAGAAATAAGTAAAATGACGATTATAGTCGAATTATAGTCGATTCGATTATAGTCGAATGAAATTATGAAATGAGTGTTTTGAATTTATTTCTTCTTTTATTTGACAATTTATATATTATTAGAAGCGCAGCATTTGATGTTGATTTGATAGATGAAATGTAATATTTCAATTAAAGTTTTCTATTATTGTATATTTGAAAAGATTTTATGTTTTTGTAATGCCAAAGCAAAATTTTAGTAGCCTTATCTTTTATAAATCATTGTAATACACTTTAAGCTTAAATTTCAAATAAAATAGACTATACATACATATATTTGAAATCATATATATATATATATATATATATATATATATATATATATGTATGGGTGTATATATGTGTATATATATATATATATATATATGTATGTATGTATGTATGTATGTATGTATGTATATATTTATACATACGTATATGTATGTATATATATATATATATATATATATATATATATATATATATATATATATATATATATATATATATATATATATATATATATATATATATATATATGTATATGTATATATGTATATATGTGTGTGTATATATATATATATATATATATATATATATATATATATATGTATATAAATGTATATGTATATATATGTATATATATATATATATATATATATATATATATATATATATATATATATATATATATATATATATATATATATATTTATATGTATACATATTTATATGTATGTATATATATTCCTGAATTATTAGATCATACAGATTTTTATGGTTTGATAGTTTTTTATGGTTTGTAGCAATCGGTTTGCTCAAACAGTTTGAGTTGCCTTAACTTATTGGGTTTTACAGTACTCAGTTGGTTTGAGGTCATTTTATTTATCAGGTTTTACTTTGCTCAAATTGCTTCATTTACTCAAATGAATTAAGTTCACAGTACTCATCAGGATTAGTTTTTGAACTTAAATGGTTTGTTGCAATCAGTTTCCTCTAATGGTTTGAGTTACCTTAACTTTTTGGGTTTTACAGTGTAGGAACAACTGTGAAAAAATCCTTACTCTGTTAAACATCATTTGGGAAATATTTGAAAAAAGAAAAATACAAAAGTATTGCTGATCTGCTGAAAAATGTTAATTTCTTAAAAAAAATAACAACAAAAAACAAGAACATCATAATATTACAATTACCCTGTATATCACATTATATTTTAGTGCATAAATAGATGCCATAGAAAGGTTTCTCTCTATCAGCTAGCGTGTATTGTTTTGTTTTTTTAATCCTGCAGTACTGAAGGTATTCTGAAATGGTTAATTCATGATTTGTTCAGTAGACAAGAAACATGAGGCTTTAGTTGCCAAGGCTGCGTGGTCTAGGCGGGTGGATGATAAATATAGCTCTCAGTCCAACAGAGTTGACATCTGACCCCAAACTCCTGGCTCACGGCGCTCAGCCTCGCCGAAACAGCGCTGCGATCTGCCTAATTGAATGTTAACAGTGGCTTTTCACACCAGCGAGGCAACAGAACTAAACCTGAAGCGTGCATAGGAAAACGGATTGGTTTAATGTAATCTCCTCCAGGGTGTTTCTTCCTGTCACACTCCACTGGTGTAACCCAGCGTTCGGCTGCCTTTCTTCTAGAGCCAAAATTGCTAAATAATAATCAGCCGCTTAAGAGAGTCTTTTACCAGGGTTGCCGCATATACAAATCTGCAGCATATTTCATTCTTGCATTCACACTTGTGGTGTTGAAGTGATCGTGGGTGTTTTTACCAGATGGATTTAATCTGGAGCCACTCGCTGTGCTTTGATGGTCTATCAACATACTGTATGTAGCAATGCAGAGGATAAGAAAGCAAGTGTTAATATTGGACGTCCATTCGTCTGTCTGCCTGTTGTTCCTTCCATTGTTCTATCTATCTATCTATCTATCTATCTATCTATCTATCTATCTATCTATCTATCTATCTATCTATCTATCTATCTATCTATCTATCTATCTATCTATCTATCTATCTATCTATCTATCTATCTATCTATCTATCTATCTATCTATCTATCTATCTATCTATCTATCTATCTATCTATCATTTTATCTCATTATTCTGTCTATCATTTTATCTATTATTATATCTATCATTTTATCTATTTGCCTGTCTGTCTCTCATCCTTTCATCTTTCTTTCTTCCAAATACCTTTGTCTATCCACCATTCCACCTAACTATCCATCTGTATATTTATATCCTTCTATATTCTCTCCGTCAGCCCATCTGTCTTTTCATCTTTCATTGATTGATTGATTGATTGACTAGTTGATTGATTGATTTGTTTGTTCTCCGTTTGTTCGTTTTGTCGTGCGTTCATTCGCTCTTCTTTCTTTTATTTGTTATTTCATTCATTTATTCATCCATCTCTCTATCCATCTTTCTGTCTATTCTTCTGTCTATCGCTCTTTCCAGCTATCATTACAGTTTTTTTTCCCCAATTTCTTTGCCACATTTTTTTTTTGAAACAGTCTTAACATTCTCTAAACTGTGAGTGCAAGTGTCAAAATGGTTCACTGGAACTTCAGAACTTTATTGCATGTCTGCAAAACGTAGTTATTCACCCAAAACATTTCATTCATGCTTCAAAACCTAGTTATTGTGTCAGTAATTTGGCCATGGCCACCAAAACATAAAGTGTATTTGTCATTGTGTGAGCTACACTGGTCAAAATGGTTCACCATCATAAAATCTGATAGTTGTTGATAGGAGTCAATAGTACATAGAAAAAAGATGACATTTGTGTTCATACAGTGCATTAATTTTGTATGAATGTATTACATGTAAAATGCAACCTTGCTTGTTCGTTTACTGTATTGTATATTTACAGTAATATTTCTTATGTTACCACAAATAAACAAACAAACTACAAAATAGCATCTAAAAAATTTATTCTTGTTGGCTTTGCCAGAGATCACACGCCTTCCAATTTCTCTTCCACAAGCATGTTGTTTTAGTTCAGAGTTCAGGATTGTGGAAGTTCTTCATTCTAAAAAAAAAAAAAAAGGTAGTGATTGTGCTGTGGGAAATCTGCATATATATGCTCCCAAAACTGATTGGTTAAATAGATGATGCAAATTGCACTGCAATTAGATTACCAAATTAGCAGACATTACAAACAATGCCAACATCAGATATTTATGTTCCCTCATTTGTCCATCCACCAATTGAACATTTTATCCATCCATCCATCCATCAGTCCATCCAATCGTTCTCTTATTTGTCCATCCACCAATCGAACATTCTATATGCCCGTCCATCCAGCCATACGTACATCAATCCATTCAATCGTTCCCTCATTTGTCCATCCATCCATCCATCCATCCCTTCAATCGTTCTCTCATTTCTCCATCCATCCATCCATCCATCCATCCATCCATCTGTCCAATTGTTCTCTCATTTCTCCATCCACCAATCGAACATTCTATGTGCCAATCCATCCATCCATCCAACCATCCATCCGCCCATCCATCCATCCATCCATCCATCCATCCATGCATCCATTCATCCATCCATCCATTCAATCGTTCTCTCATTTGTCCATCTATCCATCCATCCATCATCCATTCATCCATCCATCCATCCATCCAAATTTTCTCTCATTTCTCCATCCACCATCCAATCATTTTCTCATTTCTCTATCCACCATCCATTCGTGCTCTCATTTTCCATTCACCATCCTATCAGTCTCTCAATTGTCCATCCATCCATCCATCCATCCAATCTTTCTCTCGTTCGTCCTTCCATCCATCCATCCTACTTTTCTCTAATTTTTCCATCCACCATCCAATAATTCTCTCATTTCTCCATCCACCATCCATTCATTCTCTCATTTGTCCTTTCACCATCCTATCGTTCTCTCATTTGTCCATCTACCAACTGAATTTTCTATCTGTTGTTTCATTTGTCTGTCTGTCTGTCTGTCTATCCATTGTCCATCCGTTCTTTCGTCCATCTATCCATCTATCCATCCATCCATCCATCTGTCTGTCCGTTCGTCCTCTCGTCCGTCCGTCCGCCCATATGTCCTCTCCTCCATCCAATCATCCTCTCCTCTATCCAACCCTTCTCTCATCAATCCCATCGTCCTCTTTCCATCCAATTGTCCTTTCATCCGTCCATCCAATCGTCCTCTTGTTCATCCAATTGTCCTCTCTTTTGTCCATTTACTGGCTGAACATTCTATCTATTGTCTTGTCCGTCTGTCAATCCGTCCATCTGTCTGTCCATCCATTTGTCCATTTCTCCAGTTGTCCATTTGTCCATCCATAATTCTGTCTACCATTTTATCACTCTTTACATCCTTCCATTCATCTGTCCGTCCGTCAATTTTTATCGCAAATTTGCTTCAGGTTTGTTGCCTCAAACTGTAATGTATTTTTTCTCAATTCAGTTCAGTGCAAACCTCTGCTTTTGTAAGAAGTCAGATTTATTTCTGTTTAGTGAACCATAAATCCAGGCAGATACAATTCTATAGACTTGCACTGAGAGACCAGTGTCAAATCTAGAGTTCATAAATTTATAGTCACTCAACCATAAAAAACAGGCAGATAAAAATTCTATAGGAATGCATTAAGAGAGCCAAATCCAGAGTTCAGAAATGTATAGGCCTATTAGTTTGATCTTTTTGGACTTTTTATCTGCTTGAAGTTCTTTTGGTCTTTTTAATCAATAATTTTAGAAACGCCAGCGATTACTATCTCCCATTAATGAATTGCCATTGACTGTCTGAGTCCTTCAGATATCTGGACCCTTCATGAAAGAGGGAGACAAGGATGATTTGGTTTGGATTGGACAAGAAATGAGACAGGCAGCTTTTAGTTGTTTGTCATTATCCTATGATCTTGCTCAAAGAGTTACTTGATTCTCCTTCAAACAGAAATGCAAAGGTCTTCCTTCTGCACAGAGTGGAACACAACCCATTACCGCAGAGATGAGCTGTGATATTTTCCAGGCCATAGCTGGTGTATTTGGAAAAGGTTAAATGTCTTTCAGAAGAGATATGGCTACTTTTAAAGTTGTAGGGGCACTAAATGACAAGTTTTTTTTTTGCTGGGGTCAAGGTTGTATCGTCTTTATAGCTACCCTTGATCTACCTGCTGCATTGTGAAAATTGAAAACGTGCAATTGAACACCTCTTAAGTAACTTTTCTATTTGATTTATGTGTTACTTTCTTTCCTATATATGTTATTCCACCTAGGAAAATTTGATTTTAGCAGATAAAGCATCATTTATATACAGTTGAAGGCAACATTTTTAGCCCTCCCATGAAAATTGAATTATTTTCAAATATTTCCCCAAGTGATGTTCAACAGAGACAATTTTTTAAACACATTTAACATTCATTCATTCATTTATTCATTCATTCATTCATTTTCTTTTCAGCTTAGTCCCTTTATTAATCTTGGATCGCCTCAGCGGAATGAACCACCAACTTATCCAGCATATGTTTTACACAGCGGATGCCCTTCAGGCCACAACCCAACACTAGGAATCATCTAAACACTCCCATTCACACACACACACACACACTACAGACAATTTAGCTTACCCAATTCACCTGTAGCACATCTTTGGACTTGTGGGGGAAGCCTACGCGAACACGGGGAGAACATTCAAACTCCACACAGAAATTCCAACTGACCCAGCCTAGGCTCGAACCAGCACTGCGCCATCTCATCGCCCCCACATTTAACATAATAGTTTTAAAAACTAATTTCTAATAACCAAATTCTCTTGTCCTTACCATGATGACAGTATTTTTGCAAGATACTAGTGTTCTATAGTAGTATAGTTAGTTAGATAAACACGGCAAGTCATCAGACAACAGTGGTCTGTTTTGCAGCAATAATTTCTTATAGTGGCTAATAATTTTGACTAGAGATGTAACGATTCACTTGACTCACAATTCGATATGATTCACGATACTAATTTCACGATTTAGTCACGACTTTTTAAACAAAATATTGGGAACAAATTTTTCTTATTCTCATTTATATACAGCTTCTCATTAATATAAACAAAGTAAAACTGTGACTGTGCTGGGATTTTACATTTTTAAAAAGTAATATCAGCATATCTATGTTTTCTGGCATAAGCTGAGATCTTTGCACATTTACAATGTCCCCTGCTGATGGAAAAACTCTTTCACTGAGGACTGAGATGGCTGGTGTGAGGAGGTAAGCCTTTCCTAAACCAGAGAGCAGTGTGTACAGAGGTGGTCAATAGGTTCTCTGCTCCAGTGGACTGGCCACTGGCATCAAATACTGATTATGAAATTACTAATTATATAGTAGTACAGAGACAGGAGCTGAACATGTTTATGAAAGTGAATAATTAATATTACTTGTATAATTAATTAGTGTAAGTATTAGTGCGATACACTTAAGAAGAGATAATCTTGAACATTTTTAAATATTCAATAATAATAAGCAAATTATTCTGTAACAGAACAACTTTCTCTTTCATTCTGAAAAACATCTTAGCACTTTCGCTATGAAAACACTGATGCACCATGTGATCTCCGTAGCACTCATCGTAGCAAGCGGAGTTGCAAATCGTCCAGTCCACATGGTTTGGCTTATTAATAGTTTTTGCGTACAGACGTCTGCAGTGTTGGGTAAGTTACTTTAAAAAAAGCAATGATTACAAATTACTGACTACTACTGGAAAATTGTAATCTGATTACATTACTAATTACTTAATGTAAAAAGTAATCTGATGACTAATTACTTTAAAGTTACTTTTAAAACATATAAAATAAACCTATAAAAATGCTAAATAAACTGCAGCTCTTTCAGCAATTTAATATTCACTGAAAAACATCACAATGTGTTGATCACAGTAGCTTAACATATTCAAAACACTTAGAGATAACTCGCCCAAAACTTAGGATTCTCTCATCATTTACTTTTTCCAAACCTGTTTGTCTTTACAGAAAAGAAGACATTCAGGAGAAAACTGGATACCTGTAACCACTGACATCCAAAGTATGCAAAAGCATGTGTTTGTCTGAGGTAATTACCTCATTGTACTTGTACTTGTCACGTGACTCGTGGTTTTCAACTGGGTGCAGCTGGGAAATGCGAGCATGTGCAATATGCGCTCCCAAAATGTGCGCAAAAGACGCGATTTGTGAACGGCCCTATAAGCAGCTACGCTTTTCTTCACATTCAGAAGATACCTTCACTCCAGATCCTGTACAAAAATTCAATTTAACCTGTTTATGCTGAGTTGAGCCACCGTGTTTCTAGGTGCTGTTGTCCTCCTTGGTGAGGAGTATTGTCGTAAAATACTTTCTGTTCTAGTGCTGAACAAGTTGCTGGTCAAGTTAAAAGCAGTGGAAAGTTCTTTAGAGACTTGACATTTCACAGCAATATTTTAGTTTTTACGCTCAATGAAATCAAAGTAATGTGTGTATTTTCACTTAAAGAAGCCACTCTCGTCAGCAACCATTTCTTGTACCTTTATTTCTGAGAGTGTAGGACAGTCTATCGTAATGTTCAGACTGAACTTTTTGATTGGGCTAATTTTTCTTGGTTCCACACCTTTCACAGGATAATAAAATACATTTCGACCACTTAATTTACCAATATTAATCAGAGTGTAAAGAAAATTTTACCAGCACAACAAATAACCATCAGCAATTCAAAATGCATGCTCATTAACTGATGGTGCAGTGAAAAACGTGATTTAAAAGAAGCATTATTTTCTTCTAAAAACTATAATTGTAACATAACGCAATTACATTGACTGTAGTAACTGTAATCAAATTACACAAATTTAAAATGTAATACGTTACATGACTGCATTTCTCAATGTAATTAGAATACAAAAACGCAGTACTCTGCAACGCATTACACCCAACTCTGGACATCTGTGACAATAGTTTTCACTGTGCTGATGGTTTTTGTGCATCACATTCGTTGTTGTGTTAGGACAATTGAACGTCTTTCTGCAGTATTTGCACACAGTTTGTGTTTGTCTGGCACTCTTCATTGCTGTCATTTTACTCTACCGCCCGCCCCTTGCTCGCCGCAGTTCACTATAATCTTCTATGTGAAGCTGCTTTGACACAATCTACATTGTAAAAGTGCTAAAGAATTAAAGATTAATTGAATTGATGTGCAGGTAATGCGAATTTGCATCTGCAAACACAGCGCCACCTCTGTTCAAAAATATATTGCAATTCGTTAAACATTTGTACCGATTTGAATCGTCACATATTCGATTTTTTTTTTTTTACGGTGAATCGTTACATCACTAATTTTGACCTCAACATTTATTTTGAAAAAAAACAAAACAAAACAAAACTGCTTTTATTCCAGCTAAACTAAAAGAAATACTTTCTATAGAAGATAAAATCTTTTAGGAAATACTGTGGAGAAAGAAATTAATTGCTCACTTAAACGTAACTTTAGAAAAAATCCTATTAAAAAAACTACATCTCATGTCCATTCCATCCAGCTGATTGATCCAACCGACTTCCCACGTTTTATTTTGATCTGTGTACTGCTGCTTTCAGATACAAGCGCTAACGGCATATACACATGTGAACATCGAAGCAGGTGGATCTTCACCATTATTCTGCTTTAATGTTCTCATTCAGCCTGCATCAGCGTGACGCCGGGCACAAACTCGTAAATCTGCAGCCGAATGCGAGATTCGTGTACTTAATCGCTTGGATTTCTCTGTATTCTGTGGGAATACATAAATCACGCTTTGGCACAGGCAAATGCACTCAGCCAGAAACGGTTCCAGAGCGATCATCAAGCCACTATCAGAGACCCAGAACACCCACCCTATCATTACCAGTAAGAATTACAGTGCTGCGAGTCATTCGCCCCCAGGACACGACAATTGTGAAGTTAACCCACACACACGCACACAGCTGGATTGTACTGCTCAGATTGCACTGCATCACAGACATATTTACCACACTGAGGTTCCTTATGGTCTTAAGAACGGCTTATGCTATAGTTTTGTTGATAAATATAAATGGTTATTTCTTAAAGGAGGCTTATAAACTTTGTCAGTGTTGCAGTATAGCTTGGGGGTGTGGCATAGTGTGGGTGTGGAGTTAGCATGGAAGGGCGGGGGGTGGATGAATAGCATTAAAGGGACAGTTTACCCAAAAATGAAAATTAACTCACTATTTCCTCACCTTCAAGTGGATATAAACCTTTATGGGTTTCTTTCTTCTGTTGAACACTAAAGAAGATATTCTGAAGAAAGATGAAAACCTCTAACCATTGACTTCTATTGTAGGAACAAATGTTATGGACGTAAATGGTTACAGATTTCAAATTATTCTCCTTTGTGTTCAGTTTTGGGTCAACCATCCCTTTAAAGGTTAATAATTTGTATTGTGCTGGTTAAAATTTCTTTACACTGATTATTATTGCTAAATTAAGTGGTGGAAATGTATTTTATTATCCTGTGCTAGGTGTAGAACCAAGAAAAGTTTGCCCAATCGAAACGTTCAGTCCGAAAATTACGATAGGATGTCCTACACTCTTAGAAATGAAGGTACAAGTGCTGTCACTGAGGTGGTAGCTTTTCAAAAGGTACATATTTGTACTTAAAGGGCACATATTGGTACCTCAAAAGTATATATATATGTACCTAAACATTTCAAGAGGTACACGTTTGTACTTTTTAGGTACTATTATGTACCCTTAAGGTATTAATACAGACCCTTTAAGCACAATGTACCTTTCGGAAAGGTACCACCTCAGTGACAGATCTTGTACCTTTATTTCTGAGAGTGAACTTGCATGTCAGAAAATATGTAAATTTATACATCTGAGCACCTTCTTCATGCAGAAATAAGTACATCATCAACATCAGAGAATAGCAGACCAACACCAACGAACTACATCTTTTTTAAGTTTGCAATTGTAATTACTAGCTTTACTATAAACTGTACAACTGATGTATTGTAGTGATGTTGTTATTGTTTAGTATGCGTTCAGGAGCTGTGGCTTTGGATGGCGATTTGCAGGGTGGGATGTAAGCTTTCAGTGCCATCAATGTTAGAATTTTCCGTGATCTCCTATTGCCCTTTAAGCTGTAGCAAAAATTGTGCTTTTTAACATTAAAAACGACACCTTTGCCAGATTAAGCATTCTTTCATTGATATCACTGACCTGACTGTCTAGTACAGGGGTGGGCAAACTCGGTCCTGGAGGGCCGGTGCCCTGCACAGTTTAGCTCCAACTCTAATCAAACACACCTGCTTATAGATTTCTAGTGATCTTGAAGATACTAATTAGCTTGTTCAGGTGTGTTTGATTAGTGTTGGAGCTAAACTGTGCAGGACACCGGCCCTCCAGGACCGAGTTTGCCCACCCCTGGTCTAGTACAAGCCATTTGTCCTCTGAACCCTAAACCTTCCACAAAATAATCTACCTAATAATCTGTATACTGTTGAATAAGTTGAATCATAATCTGGCAGGGATGCATTTTTCAGAATTTTCTAGAATGATTATCACCAAACAAACTAAAGGTGGGACAATTATTTTGCTTGTGTGTTACAATGTGGGACGTTACCAACAGTGTTGAGTAAGTTGCTTCAGAAAAGTAATTTATGACTAATTACTAATTGCATCATTATATTTGTATTTAAAATACTTTCTAAACGTCTTATCCACTACTCTATATATGACTCTATGTACTTCGGTAAAGTAACTGAATTACATAACTTACATCACCTTTAATTACAATTTTTTGATTTTTCTAAAGCATATAAATACCATAATATGTTTGTAGATATTTAAGAAACATGCCAAGCCAAGTGAACATTCTTGTTTATCTGATAAACAATGTCTTTGATTTGGTCATTAACCCGCCCAATCCCAGTTTAGCTGATTATATTTTAGCACCCCAGGTGCATATTTCACTAATTCAGTCATGAAGGCTCTCAAAGCATGTATCCGTGACCGAAATGCGACCTCCAGTGGACAGTAGCAGACTCTGAAATGAGACGGAGATTCAGAGTTCCACTTGAGGTGGTTATTAATTAGCAAATAATATAAATATTATGAACGTAAACATTAGCTGAGCAGGTTACATTTTAACCCTGCGTCCTAACAACACGCTACATGACGAGATTTGCAGTGATAAGCAATTTGGTTTGAATCAGATGAAAGACGAATTTTAAACACAGCCATTCAAAAGCACAAAATAGTGCACTTACTGCACTCCAACGAAATAGTAAGATTTATAATTTAATTAATAAATATTAAACCTCTTTAACATTTTTAAATCTACATATTGAATCACTGATATGTGTTGGCTTGCACTGAGTCACGGTTCTAAAGTTCAATTTCAGACAGTTTATTTTATTTTCAAGATCTGAGGTAAACTATCTGCTGCTGCTTTCAGTAGGATGACAATAAATGTCATGTAAAATGGCATTACAAACTCACAATAACTCTTCCCTGTTGACCACCCCTGAACTACTTTCTGCTGAATCCTGAATTTCACGATCTGAATTTCTGATTTTGAATTTCATCATCTAGAAAACTTGAATCTGTATTTTTTCAAACTAGATATTTGCAGTCTAGGAATTCAGAACACAAAAAAATCTGAAGTTACGTCTATAAAAAATCCAGCTTTGAAAAATTCAGTTGTCTTCCATTTCAGATGTTCAATATTCAAGTTATGAAATTTAAATTCACATTAGGAAATTCAAATTCTGAGTAAGAAATTCACATTCAAAACTATTTTTAACGCCATATACAAATTCACATTTATTAAATTACGATTGTCAATAATTCAAATAATACAGTTCAAATTCAGATTGTTTTGGCATATTATTAGCTACACATATTTCAAACATACAATATGTTCACATTCATTTCAATACATGGTTTCTTAAGCATGTGTATTCGTCTGACATACCTATCCTCCTTTAGTTGGGAAAAAATCTAGTATATAGTATAAACATACAGTATATATATATATATGTAGTATATAAGTTTAAAAAAATAAGATCAATCAAAATGTGAGCTAAAACGAAGCCATTATAATGTGACAATGGTCTTTTATATACACTTTGACTCCTAAAACAAATTGTTTTAAAAGCATGCTAATGAAACCAGTGTATATGTGTTTACACAATATTCATTATTCACGATGCACTGATCTACTGTATTCAATATCCTCGACTGCTTCCAGCTCCAGACTGGGTTTCCAAAATACATAAATTGATGTGGTTACACGGCTTAAATAATCATTCAGACAATGGGGACACGATATAGTGTTGAACACTCGATCATCTCAGGTTTATCCAGCGGTAATGGCGATCTGTGAATGATACACAGTGTTTAGCATGCTCATGGTGACCAGGTGTCGCTAAAGCAGAGATGATTAATGATATTAGTGCACCGCGTGGAAACTTCAACAGCTCATTTAATTTTCAGCACGCACTGACAGTCAGCCATTCATAATTGAATCAGTAATTACTTAAATGTGATTAAATCTGAGCGGGAAGGATTTGAGAGATCGGCCGTTGAACGGAAACGTTTGGTGGCAATCTATTATTCATTATTAAGTGGTATAAAATCCCAGTTGAGAGAAATAAAGTTTTAGTGTATGATTAAGATTTAAAATATGAAGTTGCTTCTGTTGTAACATGAAATTAATTTACAATTAGAAAGAAATTCAATTATAAAGAATAAAAGTTGCAATTTATAGTCAAATCGTGTTGTTACCAAAAGGGTAACACTTTATAATAACTACACACTATAAATCATTTATTAAGCATTAGCAAATAGATAATTCATTATCTGTTAAGCATTAACTCTACATTAATAAGCGTTAGTAAGCATTTTATAACTGCAGCTACAAATGCTGTATTCTTGACTTACAAACATATTTATAAAGTGCTTAATACTTGTACTTTCATACTTTGTTAATGATTTATTTTTTATTACTAAATTAAGTATCACATTATTTACAAACCATTTGTATTTAAAAGTAGTTTAGGGTTTTTAGGATCATTCAGAATGAGTTAGTAAATGATTAATAAACTATTGAAATCAACGTTTGTATGTCTTATTATTCAGGCATATATTAAGGGTTACTATGTATGTTAATAAATGCTTTATTAACTCAACTTCATCCAGTTTTGTGAGCTAATCTAAAGTGAGGACTATTTATGCTTTATAAATCCCTTATAATGACAAATAAAGTTAAATTCTAAGCAGGAAAAATGACATTATTCAGTCCTTTTCATTTAAAGATACACAAATGAAACTGAACTTCAAATGAAAAATAAATCTTTGCAACCTTATCTAAAATAAAATAACTGTAGAGTTTAAACATTGCATCTTATTATATTGTTAAATTATTATTATGTCGTATTTTGACACTCCTGTTATTTGATAATGTTTAAACTTTACAATAATTTTATTTTTTAGAAAAGATTGCAAAGATTATTGTTCATTTGATTCTGAGCCTTTAGTTGTCATTTATAAGGGATTATAAAGCATGAATAGTCCTCACTTTAGATTAGGTCACAAAATTGCATGAAGTTGAGTTAATAAAGCATTTATTAACATATTAGTTAACTATTAGTATATGCCTGAATAATAAAACATATAAACGTTGATTTCAATAGTTTATTAATCATTTACTAACTCATTCTGAATTATCCTAAAACTCTCAACTACTCTTAATTACAAATGGTTTGTAAATAATGCAATACTTAATTTAGTAATGAAAAATAAATCATTAACTAAGTATGAAAATACAATTATTAAGCACATTATATAGGTGCTTATAAGTCAAGAAAAGATCATTTGTAGCTACAGTTATAAACTGCTTACTAACGTTTATTAATGTAGAGTTAATGCTTAACAAATAATGAATTCACTAGATGCTAATGCTTAGTAAATGATTTATAGTGTGTAGTTATTATAAAGTGTTACCATAGAGTTAAGGTTGGTATTAAGTTATAAAATATGAAATTTTGTGAAATAGAATTATTTATTAATTATATTATTGCGTAATATCATAAAGGAAGTGGCACGGTGGCGCAGTTGGTAGCGATATCGCCTCACAGCAAGAAGGTCGCTGGTTCGAGCCCCGGCTGGGTCCGTTAGCATTTCTGTGTGGAGTTTGCATGTTCTTCCTGTGTTCATGTGGGTTTCTTCCGGGTGCTCCAGTTTTCCCCACAGTCCAAAGACATGCACTAAAGGTGAATGGGTAAGCTAAATTGTTCGTAATGTATGTATGCATGTCCTGGTCTTCCACCTCACGACTCACCTCATAAAATTTAGATGTTATGAAACACCAATGTGGTGTGGCTAAATATCAGCTTCGATATAAACGGAACATGGGAGTAAGTAAATATATCATGTACATTAAGTGCAAATGCTGGGCTGTTTTAACAAAAAATTGTCTAAAATATAGGCAAACACAATTGTTGGGTTAAAAAATTTAACTGAAAAAAAAAAAAGTTAAAATTAATTTACAATCAGGGTGCCGCAGTGGGTAGCACTGTCGCCTCAAAGCAAGAAGGTTGCTGGTCCGAGTCCCGGCTGCGTCAGTTGGCATTTGTGCATAGCGTTTGCATGTTCTCCCCATGTTGGCGTGGGTTTTCTCCGGGTGCTCCGGTTTCCCCTGCAAGTCCAAAGTCATGCGCTATAGGTGAATTAGGGAAGCTAAATTGTCTGTAGTGTATGTTTGTGAGTGAGAGTGTATGGATGTTTCCCAGTGATGGGTTGCAGCTGGAAGTGCATCTGCTGCGTAACACATATGCTGGATAAATTGGCGGTTCATTCCGCTGTGGTGACCCCAGACTAATAAAGGGGCTAAGCCAAAAAGAAAATGAATGAATGAATAATTTACAATCTGAAATAAATTTCACAAAATAAAGTTGTAATTTAAAGTCATATCATGAGAGATAAAGGAGAGAGAGGTGTGATTATAAGAAATATGATTTAGATGACTTACATCTCAATTCTTAAATAATAAAAGTAAAAGAGTTAATTGTGAGATCAAATTTTAAAATCTGAAATTTTAGGAAATAAAGTTATTTATTTAGTGATATTGTTAGATGAAGTATGTCTGTAATTTAAGTGTAAATGCTGGGTTGTTTTAGTTTAATTTTGAATCAGATATGGACAAACCCATTTGTTGGGTTAAAAATTTAACTGAAAAAAGGTGTTCATATTCATCCTTTTTTGACCCACAATTAGTCATTTTTTAAATATGAGTTTCTCAGATGTGCAAAATAAAGTCATCATGAGTTATAAAAATAGAGACATGACTTAATTCAAATTTAAGAGAAATAAAGCTGCTTTTTAAAGTCATTATGTGAGATAAAGTTGTTTATTCATTCATTTCTTTTCCTTCAGCTTAGTCCCTTTATTCATCTGGGGTTGCCACAGCGGAATGAACCGCCAACTTATCCAGCATATGTTTTACACAGCGGATGCCCTTCCAGCTGCAACCCAGTATTGGGAAACACCTATACACTCTCACATGCACACACATACACTACAGCAAATTTAGCTTATTCAATTCAATTAGCGCATGTCTTTAGACTGTGTGGGAAACTGGAGCACCCAGAGGAAACCCACACCAACAAGGGGAGAACATGCAAACTCCACACAGAAATACCAACTCGAATGAACAACCTTCTTGCTGTGAGCCACCATGTCGATATAAAATTCCTATTTAAAGCAAAAGGGTTAATTGCGAGATTAGGTTTTAAAATAACACATTTGTTGAGACAGTTATTGTGTGTTATATATATAATTTACACTAACTTTTATTTATTTTACCTTTAATTTTCACATTTTAAAATATAGATACAGATGAAGTCAGATTGTGTAAGATTATGACAGAAATTGAAGTCATAAAATAGTGGGTTGACAACTTAAGTTTGGGTTTAAACTTGGGTTGTTGTTGTTTAGTATGCGTTCAGGAGCTGTGGCTTTGGATGGCGATTTGCAGGGTGGGATGTAAGCTTTCAGTGCCATCAATGTTAGAATTTTCCGTGATCTCCTATTGCCCTTTAAGCTGTAGCAAAAATTGTGCTTTTTAACATTAAAAATGACACCTCTGCCAGATTAAGCATTCTTTCATTGATATCACCTGACTGTCTAGTACAAGCCATTTGTCCTCTGAACCCTAAACCTTCCACACAATAATCTACCTAATAATCTGTATACTGGTGAATAAGTTGAATCATAATCTGGCAGGGATGCATTTTTCAGAATTTTCTAGCATGGTTATCACCAAACAAACTAAAGGTGGGACAACCCAGTACTGGGAAACACCTATACACTCTCACATGCACACACATACACTACAGCCAATTTCGCTTATTCAATTCAATTAGCGCATGTCTTTGGACTGTGCGGGAAACTAGAGCACCCAGAGGAAACCCACACCAACAAGGGGAGAACATGCAAACTCCACACAGAAATACCAACTCGAATAAACAACCTTGCTGTGAGCCACTATGTCGATATAAAATTCCTATTTAAAGCAAAAGGGTTAATTGCGAGATTAGGTTTTAAAATAACACATTTGTTGAGACAGTTATTGTGTGCTATATATATAATTTACACTAACTTTTATTTATTTTACCTTTAATTTTCACATTTTAAAATATAGATACAGATGAAGTCAGATTGTGTAAGATTATGACAGAAATTGAAGTCATAAAATAGTGGGTTGACAACTTAATTTTGGGTTTAAAACGGACACCCAAAATGGGTTAAAATTTTTACTGAATTTAACTACATTAACTCAATGTTAGGGACATTGTGTGAGGTAAAGTTGTGAGAAATATGATTTAATTATAGTACAGCTAAACTTTGAGATATTAAATCTTAAATAAAAGCAATGAAAAGTTCAATACCTCATTTTATTCACAGTACGTGCAGACAGTCAGCCATTCATAATTGAATTAGTAATTACTTAAGCGTGATTAAATCTGAGTGGGAAGGAATTGAGAAATCGGCTATTGGCAAAAGCACCATATGAATTTACAATTAGAGAGTGAATAAAGTTGCAATAAAGAATAAATTACTTTTATGTCTTGTTAAATATGAAGTTCTTAATAAAACCAAGAGTTTATTGTGAGATTAAGATGTAAATATCTGAAACGGTATTATGTAAAGTTACTGTAAATATGAGACAGAAATGCATTATGAGACAAACATATATTATAGTAAATAATAAAGGCTCATTGTTTGAGATAAAGCTGTGAGTGTAAGAAATACATTTTATATAATAAATATAAATATGATTTGCGTGTAAAACAAAATATTAAATCCTAAGTAAAGTTTAAAAGCAATAAAGTTGTTTATTTTGTAATAAAATTAGAGTCAATAAAGTTGCAATAAAGAATAAAGTTGTGATTTAAATTTATATTTTGTGAGATAGTTGCATTTATAGTAAATATGATTTAGATAACGTGCATCTAAATTATAAATATAAAGTCCCCCTATTTAAAGTCAAATAATTTTACATTTAATTTTTACATATTTAATTCATTACATTAATAGTAAAATCGAAACAAATGAGCAGCAAAGTTAAGTAAATGATCATGTTTTGTAAAATTAAGTTAGAAAATATGAGACATGAATGCAAAATAATGACATGAAAATGCCAATTTATAATCATATTGTGAATAATAATTGCACATTGTGTAAGACAAAGTTGTGATTTTTAACTGAGAATATTGAAGGAAATAATCAAAACCACCACATGAAATTAGAACTAGAGAGTGAATAAAGATGCAATAAAGAAGAAACTTGTTGTTTAAAGTAAAATTTTGTTAGATAAAGTTGCATTTAGAGGAAGTATGATTTAGATAACTATATTTCTAAATTATGAAATATAAAGTCCCCTATTAAAGTAAAATATTTAATATCTGTAAAATGAATTATATGTGTCGTGTGAAGTTATTGTAAATGATCATGTTTTGTGAAATTACGCAAAAAAACCTGACTTGTTTAAAATGAGCTGAAACAACACAATTCTTGAGTTTTTTTTTGGGACAACTTAATTGTTTTATGTTTGATCCACTTAAGTTTGTAAAAACTAATAAGTTAAGTTAATTTCTTAATGTTGTCCTAGCACAAATTGTGTGGAACCAAGAAAATTTTGTTTATCCCAGAATTTTTTAGGCTGTAGGTCACAAATCATGAGCCATAAATGTAAAACAATGGCATGAAATTACAAAATTATAGTTACATTGTGAATAATAATTGCACACTGTGTAAGACAATGTTGTGATTGTGAAGAAAAAAAAACCTAACAATTGTAAAAAATTGTAATGAAAATTTTGAAAAAATATCTTTTGAATAAACCACCATATAAAAATTACAATTAGAGAGTTAATAAAGTTGCAATAAAGGATAAAGTTGTGATTTAAAGTCATATTTTGTGAGAGAAAGTAACATGTATCTAAATTCTGAAATATAAAGTCATAAAACTGTGAGGTTTTTGAAAAAAATGAGGAAATAGTCACAAACTATGAGACATAAGTGCAAAATAATGGCATGAAATTACTAAATAATATATTATCCTGAATAATACTCGCACATTGCACAATGTTGTGAAAAAATAGCATTTAAAACTATGAAATATTTGAAATAAACAATTCAACATCTCATTTAATTTTCAACATAATTGAATCAGCGATTACTCAAATGTAATTAAAGCTGAGCAGGCCAGATTTGAGTGATCGGCTGTTGAATGGAAATGTTTGGCACATCAGCTGCTCTGCCGAAAGCTTGTCATCTGTGGAAAACTTGTGCTTGATAATGGGGACTGTCAGGCGTAATCATTGGCCGAGTCAGAACACATTTGTTTCTGTTGTGCTGGGTTTAGCTGTCAGGGCCGGACAGCTTGATGCGTTCGGTGGTGAATGAACTAGATGAAGACGTGTGTTTAATCAGAGAGTGTGTTTCAGAGTTTACGGGGAGTTTGTAATTGTAGGCGCCCTCCTCATGAATATTTGATGTGGATTTAAAATGTCTGTGTCGAGCTAACATGGTCTATGCTTTGTCAACATGGGCGTTTTCTTGCTGAGCAAAACTTGTCTTGTTGTTGTCATCATATTCATTACTTTCTTTGTGTGTGCGTGCGTGCGTGCGTGCGTGCGTGTGTAAAAGTTTATTCGGATCATCTCTCAAGTGTTTAAGTCATGGAACTTGTGGTAAGTATACACACTCTCAGAAATAAAGGTACGTGATCTGTCACTGGGGTGGTACCTTTTCGAAAGGTACAAATATTTACCTAAAAGTCCATATTAACACCTCAAGGGTAGATATTAGTACCTAAAAAGTACAAAAGTGTTCCTCTTAAAATTTTTAGGTACTAATATATACTTTTGAGGTACCAATATGGACCCTATTGTGAAGAAAGCCCAGCAAAGACTGAACTTCCTTCAGCTGAGAAAGTTCAACCTGCCACAGGAGCTGCTCGTACAGTTCTACTCAGCTGTCATCCAATCCATCCTCTGCACTTCAATCATCGTCTAGGTTTAGCTCAGCTGCCAAAACCGACCTCTGTAGACTACAGCGAATAGTCCGGACTGCTGAATGAATCACTAGCACTACCCTTCCTACACTTGAAGAACTGTACTCTTCCAGAGTGAGTAAAAGGGCTTGCAAAATCACTCTGGACGCCTCACACCCAGCACACTACCTGTTTGAACTGTTACCGTCTGGTCGGCGCTTCAGAGCACCAAGCACAAAAACAGCCAGACACAGGAAAAGTTTCTTTCCTCTGGCCATCTACCTCATGAACAGTTAATATTTCCCTACTGTGCAGTAAACGTGCAATACTTTCTCATACGCACTTGTACACAGCAACAATATACAATGCAATACTTTTTCCATTCACATTTGTACACAGCACCTTATAACCTGTATATTTATTACAAATCTGTACATACAATTCAACATCCAGAACTTTTTCACTAATTGCATCTCTGTTTTAATGTTTATCGTCTATTTTTTCAGATTTATTTTGTGTTGTCACTTGTCACTTTATGTACACTGGAAGCTTCTGTAGCCAAAACAAATTCCTTGTGTGTGTGAAGCACACTTGGCAATAAAACTGATTCTGATTCTTAGTACAAATGTGTACCTTTTAAAAAGGTACCACCCCAGTGACAGCTCGCATACCTTTATTTCTGAGAGTGCACAGTCAAAAACTATGTTTGCTGTTTGTTCAAACTACTTAGCTGAAACAACACAATTCTTGAGGGGTTTTAAGACAACTTAATTGTTTATGTTCAAACCACTTACATTTGTAAAAACTAATAAGTTAGCTGAATTCCTTCATGTTTGTCTTAACACAAACTGAGAGTGTGGAATCCAGCATTTTTTACAGTGGTTCTTTGTGTCCCCAAAGAAAACTCAAGAATTATGTTGTTTAATATTCAGTTTCAACAAGCAGCAAAAATTATTTTTTGAGTAAAAGAGGGCTAATAATTTTGTCTTCATCTTTGTATAATAAATAATAAATGATTCTTAAGCATCAAATTATTACATTTAGAATGATTTCTGAATTATGTGACACTAAAGAGTGAAGTAACAATGCTACTTTCAAGCAAATTCATGCAAATTTCACACATGCTGGTCTTAGAGTATATTGTGTATGTAAGTGTGTTCCATGCAGGTGAGTGGGCTTGACCTGTAGGAGACACTCTTTTACCACTTTATGCACTAGACACTCCGTTAATGTAACCAAAAAGGGAATCAGGTGACAACAGAGTGAGGATCCATGTGCCGCTCTATTTAATAATGTCAGACAGGCAATGGTCAATCACAGGAGCAAACAGGTACATACAGGGAAATCTACAAGCGTAGTCGAGGTCACAGGCAAATGGTCGATACAGGAGGGAAACAAGGCAAGGGTCAAGAAACACGGAAAGACAAGTCACAGGAAATGCTTCGTAATGTTACAGGGATAAACCAACAAGACTCAGCCCCGTGTGTGGGAATGTGAGCAGTCTATATAGTCTGTGTAATCAGTCTTAGACAGGATTTGTAGTTCATAAGGTGACAGAATTGTAATCCGGGTGAGGGTGCAAGTTTTACCAGCGATCCACAAGCCTAGATTGCTGGTGATCATGACAGTTAAAAAACTTAAGCATTTTAACACACACACACACACACACACACACACACACACGCACACACATACATATATGTGTGTTTATGACAAATAAACTTTTAATTTTGCCTTATTTTTTATTAAGTAATTAATTATTATACTTAACTAATTTATTAATTACTTCATTTATTTAGCCACTTGAATGATTTTGGAAAATTTTTAAAACACAAAATATAAAAAATCTGGTCACACTTTACAATAAGGTTTCAGTAATTAATGTATTTACTAATATCAACTAATAATGAACAATACTTGTCGAGCATTTATTAATCAAAGTTCAATATTTACTAATGCATTATCAAAATCCCAATTCATGCTTGTTAACATTAGGTAATCCACCGTGAGTTAACATGAACTAATAATAAACAACTGTGTTTCCATGTCCTAACATGAATGAAAGCCATAATGAATGTATTGTTCATTGTTTGTTCATGTTAGTATGTACATATACAACCTTATTGTAAAGTGTTACCAAAATAACCCCCAATGTATTGTATTAAATAATGGTATAGTGGTGTTTTGGAGAATCCTGTGAGCATGAAATGCATTTTTATTTTTCTCCTCTGTGTGGAACACAAGTGCAATGACAGCAAAATTCAAATCAGATGCTTCTAGGACTGCATGTGAATGTGAATTATTCTCTTTCTCCAAGTATTACGAACGTCCTCAGGTTGGTGTTGTATAATGAGATCTGGCCCTTCTTCCTATTTTTAATTGATGCATGCAGTCATGCTGTCTGTTACGTCCAGCACTTAACAATCGCTGACACTTTCGGTTAAGAATGAAAGAAGCTAACACGTTATTGACGTGTCCACCGTGAGCCCTTTTTCATATTAAAGCTGTAGATCCCTCTGTCTGAAGATTTGCATACTGTCAGTACAGAGGCGTGTGTTTGTATGGAGCAAAACGTGAACAGGCGACTAGATGAGAGTTGTAAAAAGAATGAGAAAGATTGATGGCTAGTGAAATGTAAAAAAAAAAAAGATCAAATGGAAGTGTTGAAATCCATGAAGCGGTGTTTTCCTGCATGTAATCTATATTCGAGCCTCTTCAATTTCCACTAGCAGATGAAAAGCACCCGTTCACCGGTTAACCCTTGACCTCCCGCTGTTGACTGCTGTATGTTTGTACATGTTCAGAATAACCATTTCTGCAGAATTTATACTGTGACAGTGTTTTGCGCACTCTCAAAGGTAAAGTGGAGCAGTACATTTAAAGGGATAGTTAACGCAAAAATAAAAATTCTGTCATCGTTCACTTTCTCTTTACTCGTTCCGATCCTGTTTGAGTTCCTTTTGTCTGTTGAACCCAAAGGAAGATAGTTTGAAGAAAGCTGAAAATGTAACCATTGACTTCCATAATATGTGCTACTGTGGAAGTCAGTGGTTACCTTTTTTTAGCATTCTTCAAAATATCTTCTTTTGTGTTCTTTCATATAAAGAAATGTTTGGAGTATAGTGATATAATAGTGAGTAGATTTTTGGATAAGCTATCAATTTAACTCCTTATTTACCCAATTTTAGTACATTGCAGGTACATTTTAGCACCTGGAGAGTGCATATTGGGAGCTAAATGGTAGATATTAGTAGTTCTTTGTGACTGATTTTGTACTTTTATTTCTTTGAGTGTATGCATGAAACAAATACTACTGCACAACATACACTATAGCACAATGCAATGCACTTTACTTTACAATTTACTTAAAGCAGATGAAAAGCACCCGTTCACCGGTTAAGCCTTGACCTCTCACTGTTGACTGCTGAATGTTTGTACATGTTAGGAATAACTATTTCTGCAGAATTCATACTGTGACAATGTTTTGCACACTCAAAAATTAAGTGGAGCAGTACATTTAAAGAGTTAGTTCACGCAAAAATGAAAATTCTGTCATAGTTTACTTTCCTTTTACTCGTTCCGATCCTGTTTTTAGTTTCTTTCGTCTGTTGATCACAAAGGAAGATATTTTGAAGAAAGCTGAAAAAGTAACCATTGGCTTCCGTAATATGTGCTACTATAGAAGTCAATGGTTACCGGTTTTCAACATTCTTCAAAATATCTTCTTTTGTGTTCTTACATAAAAATAAAGGTTTGAAGTATAGTGATATAATAGTGAGTAGATATTTGGATAAACTATCAATTTAACTCTTTACCCAATTTTAGTACATTGCAGGTACATTTTAGCAACTGGAGTGTGCATATTGGTAGCTAAATGGTAGATATTAATATTTCTTTGTGTCTGATTTTGTACTTTTATTTCTTTGAGTGTATGCATGAAGTAAATACTACTGCACAACATACTGTATCACACAATGCAATGCACTTACTTGACCTTTTATTTCCAGCATGACGAATGAAGCGGGACTAACAGAGCACTGCAGTGATAATGCGTTTTTAGGTTAGCATCACCTTGCTTTCCTAGACAAAAATAAAACGACCAATGTGAGTTTTACAATTCGCTTTTGGACTGTTGTAAAAAAAAAAGAAGCAGTGATCAAAGAATGTTTATGATTCTTTCTTTATCATAAAAAAATTATTTAATAAATTAGATATAACACTTCAGCAACACACTTTCAGTTTTTATTCAGGGTCTTTTCCACTGAAAGTTTGAGTTTATATGGTTTGCAGCTGAAACTACACTGGTTTGAGGACATTTCATTTCAGTTTATGTATTCACATTTAGCCGCTAGTTAGAAACTACCATTTTCAACATAACTAAATCCTTAAAAATATCCCAGAGGGGATGGCATTTCTATATAGAGATTGCATTTTCTCCCCGTGTTCATGTGTGTTTCCTCCTGGTGCTCCGCTTTCCCCCACAGTCCAAAGACATGCACTATACAGTAGGTGAATTGGATGAACTAAATTGGCAGTAGTGTATGTGTGTGTGAATGTGAGAGTGTATGGATGTTTCCCAGCACTGGGTTGCGGCTGGAAGGGCATCTGCTGCATAAAACATATGCCAGATTAGTTGTCGGTTCATTCTGCTGTGGCAACCGCTAATAAATAAGGGACTAAATAAGGAATTTTCCGAGGGATCTTAAAAAGTCTAAAATTTAAAAATCAAAATTTTAAGCCTTAAAAAGTCTTAAATTCGCTGTTCTAGGTCTTAAATATTTTTGCACAGGTCTTATTTTCCCGATTTCCATGTAATGCTACATCTAATGCTCATTCAAATTCTTTTTTGTTGCTGTTGCTTGTTTTCTTGATGTTGTAGTTCTTTATTTCACTAGTCCAAATGTAATTTGTGGTATTACAACTACAAATGAGACCAACATGCAAAAGCCAATCAGCTTTCTGTTATTGAACTCAGTGCCTGGTGCGATTGGGACATCATCGCTGTTTGCTGAGGTTCGCTTTGGGTGCGCGCAACGTGAGTTCGGCGGTCGGAGCTGATGAACGTTTTTGAGACTCGAGTGAACAGTTCGCACGGCGCCACGTTTGATTTGAGTTGAATATGAAACACTTTGAAGACATTTTCTGCGTGATCATCGGGATAACCTGATGGCCAATAAATCTTGGCTAGAAATTGCAACAGCCGTGGGAAATGACGAAAGTTTTTGTAAAAGTTTGGAAAAACCTGAAGGATAAGTTAGTTAAAACAAAAAGAGAGGCCATGGCAAAAGTGGAGACCCAGGTGGTTTTGATATTACAGAATATGTTTCTCCACCATTCATTGGGGTTACACTGATGTATATATTACAATTTTGAATTTAAACAATTTAATAGTTACAGGCTAAAATAAAGTAACTAATGATTTCTTTGATAACTGGAAAGGAATAATTGAACCTATCGGTTTACAATATACTTATGCCCTATTTCTAGGCTTTATTGGTGATAATGGTCAGGATTGTTGGACCATTATTGCCTTTTTAGGTTACAAGTAGAGGACAGAATCTAGCCAGACAGTAATGTGTGAATTGTTGAGTGGGCAAAATAAAAAAGTCAGTATTTTTAGTGTACTTTTTTGCTTTTATTCTTTCCATGATAAAAAATATATATTTGTAAAGCAACCTGTGCTCTGTTGTTATTAATATTTAACTTTAATAGGTAGAACGGTCAGAGATATGAACAAAAGCAAGTGATGCATCAAAGTTTGATTAAAAGTCTTAATAAAATCTTAAAAGTCTTTATAATCATTAAAATAATTTTAAAAAATAATTAGTTTAAAAATATTGAAAGATATTAATGAGATGACATAGTTCCGGAAACTTCCTACCTCTCTGTTTATCCGTCTGACTTTACGGTGCATTTCTTTTGACCACCCCTTGTTGTTTTAAAGAATATCACAACGACGAACGCGTCAAGTACAAAAGCCTTGTCCATTTCGTGAGGTGCGCGCACAGTCAGCGGAGGTCCATGACGTGGCGCCAGGAAAAAGTATAAATCGGCCTAAGATGTGTTTTTTGTTTGTTGTTTGTTTGTTTTTTTCTGTAGTTCAATCCTGCATCTAAAATGTGTTCAGTACTATACAATTTAAATACATTTATTTTGCCACTAATTTTGTGATTTTTGCATTTTCTCTTTACATATAAGCGTGTTTTTGATATTGTGATAGGCCTTAAATTTATTACTTAATGGTCTTAAAAAGGTCTTAAAGTCTTAAATTTGCCATTATGATATCTGCAGAAACCCTGAATATGTATCATAGGTACTGTTTGTTCCTTTATTTTTATACCTTTATAACAACCTTTAACATGCAATTTCACACACTGTATAACCTACAGTACAGTTTTGCATGCAGTATACAGTTTGTATTTCTGTGCGCTGCCCTTGTGTGTTGCGTGATGTTGTGCTTGTCATACGGTGAAGGACTTCAGCATGACGTGCTCCTAATTGCGATTGTACTATTCATAGCGGTAGTTTTGCTGAGTTTAAAGTGATGTCATGTTTCAAGGCCAGGGGAAACAGGATTGTATCAGTTTCGCAGGAGCGCAAAAATAGACATGTTTGAGGAAGCTTTATTTCGGGCTCTCTAAATTCCGTCCTTCTGTACCTAATCGTCCTTTTTATCTCCAGCAAGGTTTCCACGAGAGAGCGAGAGAGAAAGAGAGACAGAGTAAGTGGTGACGTACTGGTGCGGGAGAGGGAAAAACTGAGGCATCAGCAGCCACAAAAACAACCGTTTGCTGTTTTCCCTCTGATGTTTTCCATGCATGTGCAGCGTTTAATCTTTCCGTACATTGTTCTCCGTGAACTTCTGGCAAACCTCCTTGACCCCTTTCCAGACCGGCATCTAGGCCAGGCAGCCTCGTTCACGCTCATGGGACGTCTGTCTAAGACTTTCTATTATAGGAAAATTAAAGGGATAGTGAGCTCTCCTGGATAATGCCTCAACGTTATGCATGAATTTATGCTGTGTAGTAAAAAAAAACAACATTGCCCTGTTACACTACCTGTCCTTTCTGCTGCAACTGTTCCTGTTTATGTTGCAGTTTTGAGTTTTCAGACAAAAGTTATCATCCATATCCTCCATCCATTTTTTTACTAAGTGCTGATCTAGCTGACTTACACTACCAAACAATAATAACACTAAAGATCAAGACCCTACTAATGAATGAATAGATGGTTTCCACCACAAATACCATTAAAACATTACAAAACATCAAGTTATAACCTTTAAAACCCGTATATTATATTGTTTTTAGTGTGTTTGGGACTTATTCCATTTGGATACATTGGTTTTAGCATGTCACCAATAGAGACCCAGTTGACCAATACAGTTTCCATTAAAACAATACATTTTTAATACAGTAGAGATCAAATAGACTATTACAATTTTCATTACAAGCGATACAACTTCCAATACGTATCGTACGAATTAGCCACTAAACTGACAAAACGTAAAATACTTACGTTTTCTCGTGAGATCAGGCTGGTTTTAACATACCTCTAATAGAAGGCAAAAAGGTACCAATAGAGACCCAATTGACCAATACAGTTTCCATTAAAAGCAATACATTTTCAAATATATCCATTAAGGTTTCTATGATTGTTTTTTTCTTTATTGTGTGTGCTTTTGTATTGCCTTCTGATTATAAACATTAGGAATAAGTAGATGAACTTTTATTTTTAATAACGATACAGACCACATATGTAAGAACTTGGTCCTTTGTTGTTGTTTTTTTAAGTATTTATGCATCATGCATATATTTTCTTTATTAACTGCTGATCTAGCTCACTAACACTAACAAACAATAGAACATTCAAAGATCATGAAGCATTGAAAGGTTAATAAGCATTGGTGTTGTACAAATCTATACCTGCTTCCTGCCCTCCTTGTGCACCTGAGGCTATCTGCCAATGCCAAAATCTGGACATTTACCAGTTGGAAATGAAATTAGCTGCCCAGGCCGATGTGGATTAGTCCTGGGAGCACAGTGTGAAATGGGGGTCTGACAAATAAGCGACACTAAAGAGGGTTTAGGATATTGTTATAGAGCCCAATATAATGTAGAGAGCCCTGATTTGGATGATTTATGTGACAGGCCACTTTCTGAGGGTGGTTTCATGTTTTTTGATCGCTGGAGAGATGGTAAAAGTATGTTTACATGTACAGCTATGGAAAAAAATGTAGAGACCATTTGAAAATTCTCAGTTTCTGTAGATTTATTAGGTGTGGGTTTGAATAGATTGATGGTATTTGCTTAATTCTATGAAGTGTTTTAATTTGTTGTAGTTTAAAAATGCTTCTAAAAACATTGTTAAAGTGTTATGTTTTAGACAACACAACACTTTAACAATGTTGTTTGAAGCATTTTTAATTTAAACTATAACAAATGAAAACACTTCATTGAATTAAGCAAATACAATCAATACCATTAAACTATATATATATATATATATATATATATATATATATATATATAGAGAGAGAGAGAGAGAGAGAGAGAGAGAGAGAGAGAGAGAGAGAGAGAGAGAGAGAGAGTTTAAGTCAGAATTATTAGCCCCCCTGAATTACTTTTTTTTCCCCATAATTTCTGTTTAACTGAGAGATTGGTTCAACAACATTTCTAAAAATAATAGTTTTAATAACTCAATTCTAATAACTGATTTATTTTATCTTTGCCATGATGACAGTACATAATATTTGATTAGATATTTTTCATAATTTTGACTTTAAAATAGATTTTTTTTAAAATTGATAATGCTTTTAATATAGCTGAAATAAAACAAATAAGACATCCCCTGAAGAAAAAAATATTATCAGACATACTGTGAAAATTTCCTTGCTCTGTTAAACATCATTTGGGAAATATTTTTTTAAAATAATAAAAGGGGAGCTAATAATTCTGACCTCAACTGTGTGTATATATTCATATAACATGAAATAACTGAACATAAAACATAAGAGGCTGAGAAAAATGCTCATTGTAGAAGAAAATTCCACATGGCGCTTAGAGGTTTTTGCATCTGAACTCTTCATATATATATATAATTATATAAAATGCACTTCAATCTGAATACTAGACTAAAATCTTGAAAAATATTTAGAAAAATATTTTGTACTGTCATCATGGCAAAGATAAAAGAAATCAGTTATTAGAAATTAGATATTAAAACCTTTAAGTTTAGAAATGTGTTGAAAAAATCTTTTCTCCAGTAAACAGAAATTAGGGAAAAATATACTGAGTGGCTATATTAGTATAGTATAATATATAAGTATAAATAAAAGCATTTTCTAGGTAATAGTCTAATTAATTTAAATGAATGTTATTTATTTATTCATTTAAAGTTTTACAATTTCATTTTGTATATACACTATAATATGCATATAAACAATATTGGCCGATATATTGATATCAGTGTTTTTTAGAGCTCGATATTTACATTACACTGAACTTAACTTCAACTCTGAAAACTGGACTGAACCAGCTTCAGTCTACTAGAACTTCATCTATGTTAAGATCTAATTAAATTCAATAAAATTGCAGATTAATTAAAAATGACAGATGGTTTAGCTAGCAGTTTCATTATTTGTTTTTGGAATTGTAAAATTTCTGAATGAAAAAACGTCTGAATTTCTAAAAATGTCTGAATGAAAAAAGTTTTTACAACCAAATGTTTTCACTGCATTCAGTTTAAAGGATTTCTTTTTATATTTCTCAAGTACTGAGAACAAGGACATTTTCAAAGTATTTAGTTTCTTTTTTTTCCTGAAATTTCTTGTTTCTTTTAGTTTGACTGGAATAAAAGCAGATATAAATACATGTTTTAAACGTTTAAAAAAAATCTCTCTCCATTAAACAGCATTTGGCAGACATTTGAAAAAGAATTTAAAAAATCAGCTGTACAGTATATTTCTACATTTCAAACATTCATTCATTTTTTTTCCGCTTAGTCCCTTTATTAATCTGGGATCATCACAGTGGAATGAACCGCCAATGTTTTATGCAGCGGATGCCCTTCCAACTGCAAACCATCACTGGGAAACATCCATACACACTCATTCACACACATACACTATGAACGATTAAGCTTACCTAATTCACCTACAGTTGAAGTCAGAATTATTAGCCCCCCGTTTATATTTTTCCCCAATTTCTGTTTAATTAGAGAAGATTTTTTTCAACACATTTCTAAACATAATAGTTTTAATAACTCATTTCTCATAACTGATTTATTTTTATCTTTGCCATAATGACAGATAATCATTTTTTGACTGGATATTTTTCAAGACACTTACAGCTTAAAGTGACATTTAAAGTCTTAACTAGGTTAACTAGGCAGGTTAGGGGTAATTAGGCAAGTTATTGTATAATGATGGTTTGTTCTGTAGACTATCGAAAACAAATGCATAAAGGGGCTAATAATTTTGACCTTAAAATGACTTTTAAAAAATGTAAAACTGTTTTTATTCTAGCCAAAATAAAACAAATAAGACTTTCTCCTGAAGAAAAAATATTATCAGACAGACTGTGAAAATTTCCTTGCTCTGTTAAACATCATTTGGGAAATATAAAAAAAAAATTCAAAGGGGGGCTAATAATTCTTACTTACACATAATAATTCTTATACCACGTTTATTACACTTGTTTGATAAACCAGAGCACCCGAAGGAAACCCACGCGAACACGGGGAGAACATGCAAACTCCACACAGAAATGCCAACTGACCCAGCCGGGGCTCGAACCAGCGACCTTCTTGCTGTAAGGCCACCGTGCTGCCCAGACATCTGAAACAGTAAAGCATAATGCTTACAACCTCACTGTTTGATTCCCAGGTAATGCCTTAAAAATGATAAAACATAAGCTTTGAATGCAATTTAAATAGTATTTGATGAAATTCTCAAAGGAAACATATCCACGTTTAGATTAGCATATTGTCCGTATTCTTGAAGGGAGTGTTCAGACAGTTTCGGTCTGCTGGAGCAGGAGGCAGGTACAGCATATAAGTGCAGAACATCAAGACCGCTGTAAAAACAAATATTGGTTTAATTTACGCCACCCGCAGATCGGTCTCCTGTGAAGGGATGAAACATGACGTGAATGTGAATGTGTCGCATGATGATTGCGTTCTCTCTCT
Source organism: Danio aesculapii (assembly GCF_903798145.1). Taxonomy (NCBI): domain Eukaryota; kingdom Metazoa; phylum Chordata; class Actinopteri; order Cypriniformes; family Danionidae; genus Danio; species Danio aesculapii. The sequence continues at coordinate 43,635,117 of NC_079442.1, read as the reverse complement.
CTTTGTCTTTTGTTGTGTTGTCAGTGACTGATCTGAAATTCACAGTGCACCTCTGAGAAATGTGTATCGCACCAGGAACCTTTCAGAAACATCACAAAATGACATTTCAAAAGTGCTGCTGTCTCTGCGTAAAGCTCTGAATAATTGTGCTTTGAGCGTTTTGTGCCTCCCCGTCCAAGCTGCCGTGGAGGGTTTTGCAGTAGTAGCAACACTTTTTGCACATTTCTCTATATTTTGAGATAGGGATGAGCTGTACCAGCTATGAAACTGAATTTCAAAACTCTTGCTAGTTGCAGTTTTTTTCTATCAATTCATTTCTTGGGGTAGTTTGTTTATTGTAATATAGTCCTTTTTCTTAGAATGCAAAATTTCCCATTATGCTTTGCGTGTATGCGTAACGAGGATGCTTCGAACTTCTGCTCAGCAGCTTGATGCTTATAAAGAGTCACAATTGAACAGCTTTGAAACAATAGTTTTAATCTATTTTACTTACTTTTAACGTCTTTAAACTAATACTGCTGTCGATCAGCGCCACCTCCTGGACTGATCATTTACTGCTGCAAGGCATTTTCCCCTCATTGACTACGTTTACATGGACATCAGTAATAAAATTATTTGCCTAAATATAATTAAGACAATAATAAGATTAAGGCGTTTACATGAGTTGCTTTTTGAATGTTCCTTTACATATTATAACACATAATTCGATTAACGGCATTGCGTCACCGTGCGATCCGCATTTCCTCTGGAGTTTCATGTCATTTCGGTTGTTTCACTTTTAATTTTTCAACTTTAACTGCAGTTTGACACTTTCACTTTCATTCAGGAACATTTCATGCATGCCCCAAAACAGCTGAACGTTTTTAATATTTTTGCGGCAGATGGACGCGAGTCGCTTTCTGTATATCCAAAACCAAAAGATTCAGTAAAAGAAGAACGACCACGATGTGCGTATGTCTTTCCATTTTGGCACTTTGCTTTCATGGCCGTCACTTAGCAACAGCAGTACGCACAACAGCAGCTCGATGACGCAAGCTTATCGGGGTTCAGGAGGAAAAAAACAGTGTGAACACAAATCAAACGAGAAGGTGGCAAGGGGGGGGACAATTGTACTTGGGTACGGTCCAGTCAATTAAACCAATTGTGAAAGCACCCTAAAAGTGAATTAAAATCGATTAAATTAAAAATATTACAGATGGTTTAGCTAGCACTCTTTCGGTCTTTGTTTTTGTTTTCATTTTCTTTTTGGCTTAGTGCCTTTATTATTCTGGGGCCACCACAGCGGAATGAACCGTCAACTTATCCAGCATACGTTTTGCGCAGCGAATCTCCTTCCAGCTGCAACCCATCACTGGGAAACATCCGCACACACTCATTCACTCACACACATTCACTGCGGTCAATTTTAGCACACCCAATTCACATGTACCACATGTCTTTGGCCAACATGGGGAGAACATGCAATCTCCACACAGAAATGCCAACTGACCCAGCCGAGGCTCGAACCAGCAACCTTCTTGCTGTGAGGCAAATGTGCTACCCACTTTGAAAAAAACTATTAACCTGAATACTGGTATCTTGCAAAATAACTATAAAAAATATGTAACGTCATCACAAAAAGGCTAAAGAAATTTGTTTATTATAAATTAGTTATTAAAACAATTGTTTATATGTTCAAAATATTAAGTTCTCTCCATTAAACACCACTAGAGAAATATTTTAACACTAGAGAAAAACATTTACATAAGAGCTAATACTGTACTATATGTAATTCATCTATGATACATGCAACAGATTTTTACAATATATGCTTTTTGTGAACACAAATATGAAGTTTACACACAGCCGGTTGCAGTTGTTTTTGGTATATTCTAGAAACGTGAAGTAAATTCACTGTTTATGAACACAGTCAGTTTTTAAACTACATTTATTTTTGCTAATGTCATCCAGGAATTGCATGCACATAGAAAATGTACACATTGTGCGCAGGATGCATACTGCAAAAAAATGTATGAGTAATATAATGTCTTACCATTCCAAGCACATCTATAGTGTTTCCTCGCAGAGATTTATGGGTTACATCTTAACCATGACCACCTCTGTAAATTAGTTAACTGTCATGCAGTATGTAGGAGGACAGCGGTGATTATGACTGCAGCAGTACTGCGGTGTGTGTGTGTGTGTTTGTGAGAAACACATCACCTTAATAGCATTCTGCATTTCTGTGCTGGTGTATTCTGCTATTAAAAATGTGTAATGGGTTGTATTAGGGGTCTTAAAGAGCCCCCGGGGGCCTCGGAGATGAGCTTTGGAGCCTTGCGAATTGAAATACGTGTGCACTTTTCCAAACTAATTTACTCAATTACATTAAATGTGACTGCAAAAGAGATTCTGAGCAAGCATTGGTCGTTAAATCAGCATAATCATATTCAGACAAATTCTCATTGTCTCTCTCTCTCTGTCTCACACACTGATGGACGCTGGTGTTTGTTGCAGGTATGGAGACATGGTGCCAAACACCATCGCCGGAAAGATCTTCGGCTCTATCTGCTCTCTCAGCGGTGTGCTGGTTATTGCTCTTCCTGTTCCCGTCATCGTGTCCAACTTCAGCCGAATCTACCATCAGAATCAAAGAGCAGACAAGATGCGAGCCCAGCAGGTATCAAAGAACCCTTTTCTTCTCTATTGTCTTGTTTTTATTGAAAACTATTTCATCTGTTTGCTGTTTCTTGCTTATTTGAGAGAACTTGTGTTCTTCTAAGGGTGTATTCACATTTGGCAGGTCTGTTTAGATTAATGCAGAGTTCTAACTCTAAGTTTTAAGTATACATTTAAACATCATAGGCTCATTCTGAAAACGTGCCCCCGTATACATTTCTGGCGATCTTGTAATATGTAACCAGAGCTACGTATGGCTGCATTTCATCTTTAAAATGAACTATACGAGGCGGTATGACGCCGTTCCTTTTCTTGCTTACCAGCTGTCCACTTACCTCCGTATGGATGTTTTTTTTATTTCGCTGTTACCAGTTTGTCCGGTAACTCGACATGTACGTCGACAGACTTGAGACATGCATAGCAGAGTTCACCGCAACAACTGAGTCAGGTGAAGAACGGTTCTAGAAAGCCGGTAAGACAAAAACAAAAGCTAAAAATTTTAATAAACAGGTAAATTACAGGGTGAGAATGTGGTAAAATCTGATAACGAGGTAAAAATCAGGCGAGAGCTTTTCTTTTTCTGGATTGCTTTTTTGCAGTTGGGTTTAGGGAAGTGGGTGTGTGGGTCAATAGTGCTTTTAAAAACACTATTGGTTGGGCATAGGGAAAGGGGAGGGTGGGGTCATCAGACAGTTGGTCAGTCAGTCAACAGCGGCCTCTGGTGGATTTATGCGAGAACAGCAGGCATAAATGGCACTTGCGAGAGAAATTTGAGATCTGAAAAAGCGTACACAGCGGCCTCTGGTGGATTTGCGAAAACAAAAACTGCAAAAAAAACATGTCTCCTGGGACATGTTTTGCTCTCTTCAGAAATGTATATAGGGGCACGTAATCAGAATGAGCCTGGGTTGACTTTAACTGTTAAAAGCTATTACTAATTTCTTACTAGTTAATTAGTTAAATTAGTATTAATTCAATATGAGTAACTAATGAAGTTATGGTAATCAGTAACCTTTTGTAAAGCTGCTTTGAAACTATCATTATTGTGAAAAGCGCTATACAAATAGACTTGAATTGAATTGAGTTCACACTGCATTGTTTTCTAACTCGCCCAGTCGCTGTTGTTTTCACATTGCATGACTGTGCCTGCGTCTGAAACCGCCTACTACTCAGTAGGTACTGCATTTAAATTTAAACGTACTATTCTGCCGTTAGAAAAGTACGTTTTATACTGTATGATTGTGAAAAGTATGAATGGAATTCGGACGTACTACATCCGCCATTTTGTCATGGTCAAGTGACCTACCTGCGTCAGTTGCGTCGCTTTACTCCCATTCATGAATTCGCTAGCGGGGCATCATGGGATGCACACTCCAGAATATCGCCAGAAGTAGTAAGTCAGCCGGGTATTCAGACATACTGCTCGGCTCGCATACTGATTTTAGCGTACTGTATAGTATGGAAGTATTCGATTTCGGACGCAGCCCGAGTGACATGTTTACTTTGTGCATTGTATCATTGACAGGATGTTAAACACTGCATGACTTTATTATCGGAGGCATCTCCAACAACTCTGTCTGGCTTGCAAACTACATTTCACAAACAAACACACGCCAGAAGTGTAAGCCCAGAGAAAATCTAGAGACATTTTTTGCTATTTCTGCACAGAAATGTGTAAAAAATCTGCAGATTTATGCAAAAAGTTTTTGATTGTATAGGAGCTAAAAACTTAACACATTAAATAAATAAAATCTAGATTTTATTTATTTTAATTCTAAATTTAGGGTTAACAATACAAATCCAATTTGAACCAGTAGAACTAGTATAAAAAAATAAAAAAATATTACTAGACAAATCATATTGTTCATAAATCATCTGAACATTCTTTCATTAGTTCATTTTCCTTCAGCTTAGTCCCTTTATTCATCAGGGGTCACCACAGCGGAATGAACCGCCGACTTATCCAGAATATGTTTTACACAGCGGATGCCCCTCCAGCTGCAACCCAGTATTGGAAAACATCCACACACACTCATTCACACACATACACTATGGCCAATTTAGTTTATTCAATTCACCTATCCAATGTCTTTGGACTGTTGGAGAAACCGGATCACTCGAAGGAAACCCACGACACAAGGCGAGAACATGCAAACTTCACACAGAAATGCCAACTGGCCCAGATGGGACTCGAACCAGCAACCTTCTTGCTGTGAAGTGACAGTGCTAACCACTGAGCCACTGTGTCACCATCATCTGAACATTTGTACACAATACAGTAATATTACTGAAATTAACATAAAAATTAGATAGATAGATAGATAGATAGATAGATAGATAGATAGATAGATAGATAGATAGATAGATAGATAGATAGATAGATAGATAGATAGATAGATAGATAGATAGATAGATAGATAGATAGATAGATAGATAGATAGATAGATAGATAGATAGATAGATAGATAGATAGATAGATTGATTGATTGATTGATTGATTGATTAATGGGATCATGTTAAACAAATACATCAAAAAGACATGCGTGCTCCTGTTAAAGTTTTCCCAAACTTTCCTCCATTTCTTGGGTCCAAAATGGCTGAGAAAGAGCCTTTCTTGTAACTCAATCCATGTTTTTTGATAATGTCGTCATTTGAGTAAGTGTGAACAAGCATACCGAGACCATTAAAAAACTGGGTCTTGGTCTACTTCCAAGCAAACTCTGGTTCTGTTCAAGAGAAATAAGAGTGCAGAACAGACCAACGACATCTAAATGAACCAAAAACAGGACAAAAGGACAGTGGGTTCATGCATACCTGATTTTCTTTGATGGTCTCAAAGTTGTACATCTTAAATGCATTTCCTTTCAGCAGATCATCATGTGCATGTGTGATGATGGAGGATATAAGCTTTCATGAGTTCTCTGATGACTGTTAGCTAATAAAAATCCTGATGATGGCAAGTGTTTGCCAAAACGCAGAGGCAAAGATTTAAGGAATAGCCTTGTTAATAAAGGCTTTTTAATATTTTTTCCAAATTTTTCAAGTGCCTTGGACTTACTTTTGCTGTTTATTCTGATGAATCCCTCACCCAAAGGGCACAGACACATTATTGAAGCAACCTCTGAGCACTTTTTGTTTGATTTTGAACTAATAAAAATGATTTTGTTTTGTACAGTATCTTTAGGCTTGGTCTTAAAATGACAGTGTGAACCTTACAGTGCATCCGGAAAGTGTTCATAGCGCTTCAGTTTTTCCACATTTTTTATGTTACAGCCTTATTCCAAAATGGATTAAATTCAATTATTTCATCAATATTCTACACACAATACCCCATAATGACAATGTGAAAAAAGATTTTTTGAAATTGTTGCAAATTTATTCAAAATAAAAAACCTGAAAAATCACATGTACAGAAGTATTCACAGCCTTTGCCGTGAAGCTCTAAATTGAGCTCAGGTACATTCTGTTTCCACTGATCATTCTTGTGATGTTTCAGCAGCTTAATTGGAGTTCACCTGTGGTAAATGCAGTAGACTGGACATGATTTGAAAAGGCATACACCCGTCTATATAAGGTTCCAGGCTTGACAGTGCATGTCAAAGCACAAACCAAGCATGAAGACAAAGGAATTGTCTGTGTCTGAGCTCCAGCGTTTTTCTGTGGAGAGAGGAGAAGCTTACAGAAGGACAACCATCTGTGCAGCAATCTACCAATCAGGCCTGTATGGTAGACAAGCCACTCCCCATCAGGAATTTGCCAATAGGCATCTGAAGGACTCTCAGACCATAAGAAACTAAATTCTCTGGTCTGATGATACTAAAATTGAGCTCTTTGGAGTAAATGCCAGGCGTTACGTTTGGAAAAAAACAGGCACCGCCCATCACCAGGCTAATACCATCCCTACAGTGTAGCATTGTGGAGGCAGCATCATGCTTTGTTGATGTTTTTCAACCTCAGGAACTGGAGGACTAGTCAGGATGAAGGAAAAATATTAATGGAGTGGCTTCACAACAACTCGGTGAATGTCCTTGAGTGGCCCAGCCAGAGCCCAGACCTAAATCCTATTGAACATCTCTGGAGAGATCTAAAAATGACTGCACACCATCGCTTCCCATCCAACCTCATAGAGCTTGAGAAGTACTGCAAAGAGTAATGTGCAAAAATTCCCAAAGACATGTGTGCCAAGCTTGTGGCATCATATTCAAAAAGACTTGTGGCTGTAATTGCTGCCAAAGGTGCATTAACAGAGTATTGAGCAAAGGCTGTGAATACTTATGTTCATGTGATATTTCAGGTTTTTTATTTTTATTTTTTTATAAATTTGCAACAATTTCAAAAACATTTTTTTCACATTGTCATTATGGGGTATTGTGTGTAGAACTTTGGGGAAATAAATGAATTTAATCCATTTTGGAATAAGACTGTAAAATAAAAAATATGGAAAAAAGTGAAGCGCAATGTATACTTTTTTTCATGTTTTGGTTTAGATCAAATGACATAAATACAAGTATGAACACAGTTGAGAACGGCAAAGCTTTTTTTTTTAAAGAAATATCCCCAATAATGACTCAATTTGAAAATTTATATTTAAAGGTTTGTTCTTTTACACTTTATAGCCTGATATAATTTTTTCTAGTTTTGTATAAAGTCTTTCTAAATAGTCTTTATTGTTTTTCACATATTAGTAATCATGCTTTTATGATCATTTACAGTATTTATACCATATTTTCTTATTATCATTTCTGTAACACTTTAGTTTAATTCAAGGTCACAATTTAATATTTACTACTTGCTTATTACTTGCATGTTAATGAGATATTAACTGTTCATTAGCAGTTATAAAGTATGATCTTATTCTGCATCCCTAATCCTACCAAAAAACCTAAACCTATGTTCTACCTTACTAACTATTAATTAACAGCTAATTAGTAGTTTATTAAGCTAATGGTGTTAGGTAATGGTTTGTTAATACTGTGAATTGTGACCTAAACTAAAGTGTTACCAATATTTCTTTCTTTCTTTCTTTCTTTCTTTCTTTCTTTCTTTCTTTCTTTCTTTCTTTCTTTCTTTCTTTCTTTTTTCTTTTTTTCTTCCTTTCTTTCTTTCTTTCTTTCTTTTTCTTTTGTTCATCACATGCATTACTTTAACCTGTATTTTTATTTAATTGTGCTAAAAATATATAATAAATGCTAAATATATGCTAAAAAACAACTACTAGTATATTGTAATTTGACATCGTTTTATAGAAATTGTGCTATCAGAGTTGCGTGTGTTTGATAGAGTGCATAGACCTGTGGTAACTGTGTAATGACTGTGTGTTTGAATCTGGTTTTGCAAAAAACTAGCCAAAAGATCCCAAAACAGCATGAAACTACGTTATGATGTAACTAAACAGCCTCATTGGCATCCTTAATGCTCTGAGTTGTTGTAGTTGTATGTGAGGCAAGTGCTGACACGATCGATTCAGATAATTCTCTTCTGTTTTACAGAAAGTTCGACTTGCCAGAATTCGCTTGGCCAAGAAGGGAACCACCAACGCCTTCCTACAGTATAAAGAAGACGGAGGATTTCATGTGAGATTAATAATCATTTTATTTGAATTAAGTTCTGTTTTGCACACAGTGTGGTGAACCATGAACTGGAAGCTGCTGAGGCTTTTATTTTGGTATGATGTATTTCCAACACAGAAGAATATTAAGTAGGGAGTGGTGTTTATTTTTGAGCTCCACCTCTCGTTTTTATTGGCAGTGAAATAATTGGTGGGGCATGGCTAAGCTTATTTCACGCCAAAATGTCAAACTGGCATCAGAGAAGGAAGCTAAGTTGCATTGTGCATACTGTATGTAAACTCATTTGTTAATTTAGGCTCAACAACAATGCTTTTGTAAAAAAAAAAAAAAAAAAAAAAAAATACATATTTCAGTGTATTTTTTGATGGGCCAAAAATTATGGGCCAGTTTCTTTTTATTGGGCCAAAAAAGTACTGATATTTTAGTGAGATAAAAAGAAAAAGAAAAAGTCTAAAGCGCATGGCACAAACGCATTAAGAGCATGTCCGAATCCACTTTTGCTATCTTAAAGGGGTGATACACAGTGTGTTTTAAGGCTTTTTAAACCCACCATTATTTATTGCCCCGTGACTTGTTTTTTATTCTGTTGAAGACATAGGAAGATACTGTAAATTAAAGAATGATGAAAACCTGTAACTGTTGACTTCCATAGTATTTGTTTTTTTTACTATGGATGTAAATTGTTACAGGTTTTCAATATTCTGCAAAAAAACCTTCTTTTGTGTTCAATAGAAATAAAAAAATAGAACTGGTTTGGAACAGTGTCAGGTTTTTCTTTTTAAAGGAAATTATCCCTTTAAAACCACTCCTTTCTTGTTAAAATGACAAGGCTTCTCCTGTTACTTGTATAAAAAACACACACACACATTGATTTGAAACAACATGGTGAATATAAGACAGAGTTTTTTTATTTTATTTTGAAGGGAAACTCTGCAGGATTAAAGTTTTTATCAATCTCACATGCTGCTTCACTGAGAACATCCAAGCAAGAAGTAGTTGTCTTTAAAAGATAGAGTTTTGTAGCATTGGGGGAATTCAGCAGGGACGATTAACATTTGAATATGTGAGGCGAGGGGAAAATAGACAGTAATATTTGTGTGTGTTCTGGGAAGAAGGAACCACTAAGTGTTCTACGGTTAGTGCTGTGTCCACTCGCACAGCGTGTAATAGATGCCTCAATGATTCTCCACAAGAAATGTTTGATATCGGATCTTCCATAATAAGGTCATTTTCTGTTTAGAGGCTAGTAGTACAGTAACATCTCGCTTGACAGCAGATTTAAGAATGAAAAATGCATCCTGTACAATACGGTACTGGCCTAGTTGCTGAATAGATTTAGATTTTTATGAGCATGTAGTTTGTTTAAAAGCAGTGGTGTAAAGTAACAAATTACAAATATTTCGATTACTGTAATTGAGTAGTTTTTCTCAGGAATTGTAATTTTCTAACTAGTTTTAAAAAAGGTGTACTTTTATTTTCTCTTAAGTACATTTTTAGTGCTGTATCAATACATTTACTCCACTATTTTCCTTCTACCTGCAGTCACTACTTGATTTCTTTCTTGTCTATGGTGATTGGCTAAAGTAGAACAATCAGTCCTGTTGTTTCTGTCAAATAAAATCAAACATAGAAAGTAAATCGCATCATAATGAACTACCTCAAGACATGGGCGCTTCATAAATGCAACAAACATTTTGGAAGCATTAAAAGTGTCCAAGAAGATATTCATAATCATTACCCAGAGACTTTTTATAGACTGCATGTCACTTATAAGAAAAAAAGGATGTCAACTGTATGATGACTGAAATCACTAAACAGCCTCGCTAAATGGAACAGATGAAGAATGGAAGAAAGGGGCGAATAAGGGAAGGAACAAACTAATAAAGGAAGGATTCAAGGAAGGACTGAACAAACAAAGAAAGGAAGGAACGAACGAACAAACGAATAAATGAATAAACAAAGGACCCAATGAAGGAAGGAACAAAAATATGAATGAACGAACAAATGAATCAGCGAACGAGTGAAGGGAGGATCGAAGGAAGGAACAAATGAATGAAGGAAGGATTCAAGGAAGGACTGAAAAAACGAAGGAAGAAAGGGATGAACGAACAAACAAACAAATGAAAGAATGAACAAAGGACCTAATGAAGGAAGGAATAAAAATATGATCGAATGAATGAGTGAATGAATGAAGGGCGGAATAAAGAAAGGAACCAATGAATGAAGGAAGGATTTAAGGAAGGACTGACCAAACGAAGGAAGGAATGAATGAACAAATAAATGAATGAACAAAGGACCCAATGAAGGAAAGAACAAAAATATGAATGAACGAACAAATGAAGGGAGGGACAAAGGAAGGAACAAATGAATGATGGGAGTATTCAAGGAAGGACTGAACAAACGAAGGAAGGAAGGAATTAACAAACGAACGAATGAATGAATGAACATAGGACCTAATGAAGGTAGAAACAAAACATGAACAAAAGAATGAATAAATGAGTGAAAGAATGAAGGGAGAAATGAAGGAACAAATGAATGAAGGAAGGAATGAACAAAGGACCCAATGTAAGAATGAACAAAAATATGAACGAACGAACAAATGAATGAGCGAATGAATGAAGAAAGGAAGAAATGAACAAACAAATGAATGAATGAAAAAGTACCCAATGAAAATAGGAACAAAAAATGTAAATGAACGAACAAATGAATGAGTGAACAAATAAAGGGAGGAGCGAAAAAATGAAGGAAGGATTTAAGGAAGGACTGAACACACGAATGAATGAATGAATGAATGAGTGAATGAAGGAAGGAAGGAACAAACTAATGAATGAACAAATGACCTATGATGGGAGGAACAAAAATATGAACGAACGAACAAATAAATGAGCAAACGAATGAAGGGAGGAATGAAGGAAGGAACAAATGAATGAATGAATGAAGGAAGGATTCAAGGAAGGACTGAACAAATGAAGGAAGATCAGTAAATGCGCTACAGAATGCTACGTTTACACATTCCTGCACAAACTGTATGTAAACACATCAACTTTTCGCAGTGTAATACTATCTACTCTTGAGTTCTTTTAAAAAGGGCCGATTTTACTCATATTTTGAGTAATATTTACAAAAGATACTTTTACTCTACTTGCACTACATTTTTGGCAAGTAACGGTACTTATTTGAGTATGATTTTTCAGTACTCTTTCCACCACTTTTTAATAGTTAGATAAATGGACAGTTCAAACCTAAATGAAAATTGTATATGGGAATTGGGATGGGAGGCCAAATGGGAAAACTAGGTTGCTACCGGAAGTGGTGTTAGTGAGACCAGCAGGGGCGCTCAACCTGCTGTTTGTTTGGAACTTAACACCCTAGTATATTGATGAGCGCCGTCTTTCAGATGAGATGTTAAACCGAGTTTAACCTGGCCAGTTAAACCTGGCTCTCTGTGGTAATTAAAAACCCCAGGATGTCCTTCGAAAAAGAGTAGGGGTTTTACCCGCAGCATTCTGGCCAAATTTGCCAAATTTGTCTTCTCTCCACCAATCAGCTGGTGTGTGGGGTGCGGTTTGGCGCAATATGGCTGCCGTCGTATCATCCAAGTGGATGATGAATACTGGTGGTGGATGAGGAGATTCCCCCCAAAAATGTGTAAAGCACTTTGAGTGTCCAGAAATGCGCTATATAAATGTAAGGAATTCTTAATTATTAGATATATTTTTTATTGACTTTGATATTGGCCAACTGAGAAAAGGGTTTTGTTCATACAGTGAAAGTGTGTAGCTTTATTGTTGACTGCACCCCAATTTTTTTTTCAAAATATATTTTGTTTGTGTGTCTCTTCATGCAAGTGTAGGTGTGAGTGTGTATACCTTGTATTCCTCACATAACATCCCCACAAATATAGCAAAACCAGTCAATTTTGACCTTGTGGGACCTCTTTTGGTCCCCATGAGGAAAACTGCTCATAAATTACACAGAATTAAGTATTTAAAAAATGTTAACATGCAGAATGTTTTCTGTGAGGCTTGGGTTTAGGGATAGGGGATGGAATATGCAGCAACATAACAATCATTATGTCTATGGGAAATCTCTATAAAGACAGCTGTACCAATGTATGTCAGTGCTGTCCATACAATGGAAGTAAATAGGGTCCAATTTCCTTTTAGAATAACTTCAAAATTTGCATAGTCATACAGGTTGGGAATGACCCAAGTATACATTTTATTTATTTCTGTGAAACATTTATTTATTTATTTTAGTCTATACAATGAAAGTGAATTGAGTCCAATGTTGCTTACACCAAGAATATTAAAATGATAGGTTGAGCATGACATTTATACAAAATATACATTTGTTTTCATTAATTTATGACTGATTGACTGAGTAAATTGATATACACTTAACGTTACCATCAACAACTAATAGTTTAGTTCTGTACTATTTATTCATTTTCCTCCGGCTTAGTCCCTGATTGGATTCGTCACAGATGAATGAACCACCAACTATTTCAGCATATGTTTTACTTGGAAACACCCATACACTCACATTCACACGCACTCATACACTACGGTCAATTTTGTTTACCCAATTCAGCTACAGCGCATGTCTTTGGACTGTGGGGAAAACCAAAGCACCCAGAGTAAGCCCACAACAACACAGGGAGAACATGCAAACTCCACACAGAAATGCCAACTGGCCCAGCTGGGACTTGAAACAGCAACCTTCTTGCTGTGAGGCGACAGTGCTAACCACAGAGCTATCATGCTGCCCACTTTTGTACTATGTTCACTGCAACTAATTGTTGTAAATATGGTTATTATCTCCATTATTACCTTCGGTTGTTAAATGCAGTTGTCAGTGCTGTAAATTACCTCATTGTGTGTGTAAAGAACATGATTAAGCACTTTAAAGGTGCACTGACAATCAAATGTAGTATTTTTTATTTGATGTAGGTGTAGCAGAGGCCAGGTAAACCTCAAAAAGGTGCTATGGTCTTTAGCCTTCTTGGTGAAGTAACTGACTCCCATGCAAAAAGTCGGTTCGATCCCAGCTCAGAGCGGGTTGAGTGGTGTAGGACCAGTGGGGTTACATTGATGCCGTGACCTGGATGGGAGTGAGGTTTTAGGCAGGTGAGTGTAACAGACGCCAACTAGTGAAGTGCAGTGCAGGTAATTCTCACTTCTCTGACCTCTAAAGGTGCTCTAGCGACAGATGCTAGAGGCCATGGTCTTTAACCTCCTTGGTTGAGCAAGGAGCGACTTCCATGCGGAAAGTCGCCGGTTCGATCCTAGCTCAGATCAGGTTGGATGGTGTAGGACCGGTGAGGTTACATAGGCTTTAATCTGGCCTGTTTGACTTTCATTCAGTTTAACACAAAAGAAGACACGACACGAGGCTAAATTAATCATTCTCTTTAAAAATATGCATCATTAAAATATTAATCACGACATCTTTGTTCATTAATAACCACACTGCGACAGTCTTAATTCCACCAATTTTCAAAAACAAAATCTATAAAAATTTAGCACAGCACATTAAATCACAGCGGAAAGCAGCGAGAAGAGAATCTGAGCTCCAGCATCAAAGTATTCAGATTCTCAGCGTGACATAAAGGGTCATTAAAGAGCAGCACAGCAGCTCGTAAAAACTACAGTAGAGCATTGGGCTGCCGGCAGAAGCCATTCCTCAGATATTAATGATCACACGCTCGTTTTGATCTCATCAAACAGTGTTACAGTGTGTGTAAAGGTCAGTCATGTGGCCTCTGAATGAATGCCTCGGTCCCACAAGTGTCTTGTAATAACAGCTTTTTCATATGGCCGCTGACATTCAGAGTCAGCTAAACTCTCTTTCAGGGCCGTGCTCGGGGCGCTGTGTCCTTGCTGCGAGGAAATGGCAATTAACAACAGGAAAGACAGGTGATGCCGGACAGGCGGGAGGTGTGGAAGTAATTATGGAGACCCAGGATGCTTGATTTGGCTCTTGTCTTTTCTTCATAAGGTCAGGTTTAGGTGGGAGCAGTTCGGTCAGACCCCCCTGCTGGTGGATGCTGGAACTACACTGTCTAGAGGCCTCAGTAGTTTAGATCAATGGTCTTCAACCACCAGGCCACGGACTGATCAATTGGTACCCGGCCGCACAAGAAATCATTAATTATTTTTGTTTTATTTATTATCTGAGTCTGAACAATCTTTTATTTTGAAAAATCTTTGCCTAAAAAAATGACCGTTTTCTCTTGGTTACATCTCGGTCACTTGAGCGCCCAAATTTAACCCACAAGCAGCAAAATGAGTAAGAAATAGATGTTTTTGGAAAGTTTCTTTGCTAAGGGGAAAAGGCTCAGTGAACAACCAAGGAATAGATCCGCAACCCATGTGTCAACAAATCAGGTGAATCTAGCATGTCTGTGCAAGAAGATCAATTGCTGGACATTGCAAGTGACGGCAGCCTTTTAGGGGTTGTTCGCATGTTGCATCTTTTCCAAAGTTCGCGCAAGTTCGTTATTTCCAATGGAGGTGCGCAGCTTGCACGCGCTCGCGCCTTCCAGACACACCCAATTGAATGAATGCCGCGAGGAGCGCACCACGAGTCATGTGACAAGAACTGACCGTTCAGCTTGTATGATGGACTATGCACATTTTGGCAGACTAATCATCTCAGACAAACACAGAACACCATAAATTTTCTCCATAAATTTTCTCCATAAATAAAACTTGTGTCCGAGTGAAAGCTTGTCATCCTTAGAGAAAACTGTGATGATCCCCTAGCAACCTATGAACCTTCGACCCCATCACAACTAAAAACAAGCAAATAAAGGATAACATTTATGATTGAATAAAACTGCAATGATACATTTGTGTTTATACTGTACCTTGATTGTATAGCCAATGCTGCTGATATGACATTAAAATATAAATAAATAAATAAATCCAAGATTTATTTGGTCAAAATAAGATAAAACAATAAAATTGAAAAAGAATATTATTACAAAATTGAAAAAAATTCTGTTGTAAAATGTTTTGTAATGTCATTTAAAATGCAAATGTATAATTTGTTGCTAAAATCAAACAAACAAAATACTTTTATGATTACTATCAATAAAACCGCAATGTTACCTAATAATTGAGATGTTTAACATTTTGTTTATACTGTACCTAGATTGTATAGTCAAGGCTGCTGATATGACATTAAAACATAAATAAATAAATGAATCTAAGATAGCATTATTTGGTTAAAATCAGATAAAATGGTTAAACTGAAAAAAAATATTATAACAAAATAGCATTTGTTTTTGTTGTAATATGTTTTATCATGTAATTTGAATTCTAAATGGATCATTTGCTGCTAAAATCAAACAAACAAAAGAAATTACTATCAATTACTATTAATTAAACTGTAATGTTACTTAATACTTTGTTAGAAAAGGTTTAACCTAAATACCCTAAGGGTTATTATAAATAACTAAAACTAAAATTTTACTGTAAGTGAAATAAAATTTAATAAAAAAAAAAGCAACATTGCGTTAAATTGATCAGAAGTGACATCTTTAATTCATCAAAGAATAAAAAATAAGCTTTACTGAAAAAACAATGAAATATACTTTCAACAAAATTAAGCAGCACTGCCAAAGCTGTTTAAATCATTTACTGTATAATAATAATGAATGTTTCTTGAGCAGAAAATCAGCACATTAGACTGAAGACTAAATTAATGATGCTGAAAATTCAGCTTTAAATCACATGAATACATAATATATCACACTAATAAAACAGTCAGATTTCACAATATTTCTTGTTTTACTGTATTTTTGATCCAATAAATGCCATATTTGTTAATGGCAGATATATAATTATATATTTATATTTATTCATTCATTCATTCATTCATTTTATTTTCGGCTTAGTTCCAGTATTAATCAGGGGTCGCCACAGCGGAATGAACCGCCAACTTATTTAGAATATGTTTTACGCAGCGGATGCCCTTTCAGATACAACCCATCACTGGGAAAAATCCATACACACCCACTCACACGCATACACTACTACAGTCAATTTAGATATACATATTATATATATATATATATATATATATATAATTTTTTCAAACTATAAGCAGTGTAGTTTTGACCTGGATCTCCTCTCTAAGTCATTTATCACAGTGTGATTCAGCAATCTGTAACATATTTCAACAGCTTTTATTTCTTACTCCAGCGCGTGGATACGCTTAACATCCTCAAATAGCATTTTCTGTGCTGCATTAAGTAATATTAAGTACATTGTTTATTCCAATGGAAACAATCCCTTGCCCTTTTCTAATCCCTGGCTTTATGAGCAAGCCCTGGTTATCATTATTCTGCAGTAATTGCCATCCCAGGGAAAACAAACCTGTTTAAATATCTGTTTCTCTCTGTGGTTTTATGTAATTATTGCACTCGTTGCAGTTCCTCTCGCTCCAGGGTGTGTTTAATGCGCCTGTCGTTGATCGTGTTCCTCCTGTAATACATTCTGAATATAGAGTCTACTTCACGGTTAAGGGTGGAAAATGAAGATATACAGTGTAAATAACAGCGTATGGATTTTCTCATTTGTTTAACATAAATTCAAAGTTGCTTAAAGACCAAGGAGGAATAAAAACGAAGCTGAGGCTTTTCTGAAGAATACGTCAATGGTGCTTGACTGAAATTGCCAACATAATGCTAAAGTTTTGTTTGTGAATATTTTGCTAGGAAGACAGAGGGATTTTTTTGTTTCTTCATTTCCTTCAGTTTTGTCCCTTTATCAGGGGTCGCCACAGCAGAATGAACCGCCAACTTATCCAGCATATGACATCCTCTCAGAAATGGACAACCGCCAGAGTGACGCACAAGAAAAACAAAAGAGAAGCACAAAAAAAATTGTGCGCGATGAAATTGTATGCTTAACAGAGCAAGGGAAATTTAACAGTATTTCTTATAATATTTTTTTTCTTCCGGAGAAAGAACTTATTTAAGTTGAACTTGATTAAAAGATGTATTTCTTTAATTTTTAAAAAGATTTTTAAGGTCAATATTATTAGCTTTTATTAGTTTTTTTCTCAATTGGCTGCACAACAAAATACTGTTGTCCAATGACCTGCCTACTTAACCTAATTAACCCTGGAAAGCCTTTAAAATGCTCTTTAAGATGAATACTAATATCATGCAAAATAATTGGTAAAATATTAGGTACGGTCATCATGGGAAGACAAAATAATTTAGTTATTAGAAAGTAGTTATTAAATCTATTATATTTATTATAATATATTATTATAAATTATTTATTTTAAAAAATCTTCTTTCCATCAAAAATTACTTTAAAGATTTTTGAAAGAATAACATTTTTACAGGAGGGCTAATAATTTTGCTTTCATCTATAAATAGCACTTCTTTTGCTGTCATTTACCTGGCTTGTTGCACATGCAATTTATGATCCTCTGTAAACTAATAGCATTCAGCAGCAAGTCTAGCTCCACCCTTAATTTTACTGTACCTTTAAAAAGGGTCACAAATTTTTTGATAGTATTTTTGATAGTGGAAACGGAAATATGTACTGTACTGTACCAATTCATACAGAACCTCTCAGTGGTATGAGTTATTACAAACCTCACCAACAATGACAAGCCAATCTAAAAAACACCCTAGCAACAATTCACTACAAATGAGTTCATGGTCTGAACGTGTACTTTGTGTACAATGAATTTGAATTCCAGCTAAACCAAAATCATCAGAAATTTCAAATGTTGGGAACGTTAATATCCCGGACGAGCCCCCAAAATGTTACAACCTCTGGGTAGTCTAGGGGAGTGAGGATTTGGTTAAAACAGAAAATTGTGCTCCAAATGACAGACAGACAACAATAACTTGACAATTGTATACCTACGTGTTGAGATGTATGTCACATGACCTACCAGTCTTTCTAACCTC
This sequence comes from Danio aesculapii, assembly GCF_903798145.1. Lineage (NCBI taxonomy): Eukaryota > Metazoa > Chordata > Actinopteri > Cypriniformes > Danionidae > Danio > Danio aesculapii. The sequence continues at coordinate 43,616,949 of NC_079442.1, read as the reverse complement.
AATAACAAACACGAGGGTAGAGAAGGAATTGTAGGAAGAACAGACAGCAACAAAATTCAAACAACAACAACAACAACAAGGCTAAATTAAATTAAATTAAACAAGGTAAGCAATATAAACAAACGGAGATGTCAAAACTATCAAAAATACTAGCAACAAGCAAAAATGCAAACCATCAAAGTGACCCAAAAGACTGTCAAATTGCTGTAATAAAGACTTTTTGACCCTTTGATGCACAAGCTATAAAAACCCCTTCTATGATGCACAAGCTATAAAAACCCCTTCTAATGCACAACATATTATTATATGTTATATTCATTTTCAATGTTATTTCCTTCCTCCCTAGTCATTTTGGTTTTGAAAGCAATTTATTTCTGCATTTTATATTCACTCATCCATCAATTTCATCATCCATGAATATTCAAAATATATTTTTTCATTAACCACATATGAAAAATGTATTTTTTCTTAGGTTTTGTATTACTACATCAAGTTTACACACATGGGTCAAAAATGACCCATCTGTGAAAACATGAAAAAACAATAAATAAAAAAATATATATATATATAATTTTTTTTAGATTAGATTCAATTTATTGTCATCACACATGTACAAGTACAAGGCAACGAAATGCAGGAAACATAATACATGTTTTAGCAATTATTCAGACAAACACATTTAAGATCTGGAATATATTTATTTACCATTTTTCCCCACATATCGATCACTGATAAATGATAACAAACTGAAATTATTATCATTTATTGGTATCACTTTAGTGCAACTGTAGTGCATGTGCCTAAATAAAAGAACAAAACACTGACCAAGTAAAATTACACATGAACAGTGCCATCTCATATTGCTATTTCACTGCTTATATTCCTCACAAATGACAACTACACGTTTATGCTTGCACACAGGCCTCTGGACAGATCTTGCACCTCTTCCTCTTGTCCTGCCTTATGTCCTCTTGTGGCAGAGTGGTGGCTGTATTTTGTTTATTCCACATCTTCCCATTGCCTCTGTATTATGATTTTAAAGATGGGTTGTGTCCTCCAGGTGCCTTTTTACATAGCAAGATCTTTGACGAGCTCTTTGATGAATTGCTGTCGTGTTTTGGTCACACCACCTATGTAATTAGTGTGTTGTGCAAAGCTGGTGTAGGCATTTAGGGTGGCAACATCCAGTGTACACCACAGCACCATGGGCCTTGTGGCTTCTTGCTCTACCCTGAGTAGATACCACCTGTTATTTGTTTACACAGTCCAGCAACTCCAAATTGACCCTGTGGCACATAGTCTAGATCATCAGCATCAGATATTTCAGATTGTGAATCAGAACTAAGAATTCCCTCATCTTTCTGATTTCTGCAGCACCTCTACCGCCATTTCAGCCGTAAATATAGAATGACTGGGATGAGCCATACTAACACTCTGTATAAAAGAAATCCAAAGCACAAGAATATTTTTATATCTATATAGCTTTTATGTATAAACCTCTCTGCCTGCCTGCCTGTCTGTCTGTCTGTCTATCTATCTATCTATCTATCTATCTATCTATCTATCTATCTATCTATCTATCTATCTATCTATCTATCTATCTGTCCGTCCGTCCGTCCGTCCGTCCGTCCGTCCGTCCGTCCGTCCGTCCGTCCGTCCGTCCGTCCGTCCGTCCGTCCGTCCGTCCGTCCGTCCGTCCGTCCGTCCGTCCGTCCGTCCGCCCGCCCGCCCGCCCGCTTGCCTGCCTGCCTGCCTGCCTGCCTGCCTGCCTGCCCGCCCGCCCGTCCGTCCGTCCGTCCGTCCGTCTGTTGTTCTATCTATCTATCTATCTATCTATCTATCTATCTATCTATCTATCTATCTATCTATCTATCTATCTATCTATCTATCTATCTATCTATCTATCTATCTATCTATCTATCTATCGTTCTATCTATCGTATCAGCGTTCTATCTTTCTATCTATCTATCTATCTATCTATCTATCTATCTATCTATCTATCTATCTATCTATCTATCTGTTTGTCTGTCCGTCCGTCCGTCCGTCCGTCCGTCCGTCCGTTGTTCTATCTATCCATCTATCTATCTATCTATCTATCTATCTATCTATCTATCTATCTATCTATCTATCTATCTATCTATCTATCTATCTATCTATCAATCTATCTAGCAAGCACAAAATATATCTTTCTATCTATAAAATAAATATGTATATATTTAAAACCATTTTTATACTAACAAGCATCAGATAGAAATCAGCCATGTTGAGTTGTGAAACGTGCCTGGTGAACAGTATTTAGCAGTAAATGCATTCCTTTTTGCAACCATTATGAAACAGCAAAGGTATATGGGTCATTTTAAAATTGATGTACAAATACAAAATCTTTCCTAAACATAAGTATTTGTGTGAGGTTGAAACAAGATATTTTATGAAAGCCTGTAATTATAGTCAACAAAAAGCATTTAATTTAAAGATTCTGGAAAAAATGCTCAGCCATGGTTGAATTAACATAGGAAATGAATGCGGGTCATTTTAGACCCATGCTGTGCATTAAAAGGGTAGTGACACAAATTATTTGTATTCAAAAAGTACAAAAGAAAAAAAACAATACAAGGCTTTGTGCCTATGAAAAACAAGTTTACCGAAGAATTTCTGGAATACTAAGTGATGAAGTTAAAATCTTGCAAAGATATAGAAAAAATAAACTTGTTGTGCCTCAAAGGGTTAAAGGAGAGGTGGCATGAGGGGATGTAGAAAGAAAAAAAAGACACACACAAAAACAAGAAATTAATAAAAACATGCTGGCACATAACAGGGTCTTTATATCTGGTGTGTGATTGTCCAGTTTGCTCTTCCATAAAGAGAAAGTGAATGTTGACCATTGCTGTGAGATACAGTTGAAGTCAGAATTATTAGCCCCCCTTTGATTTTTTTCTTCTTTATTAAAAATTTCCCAAATGACCTTTAACAGAACTACACTGTTCCTATTTACTGTGACCATTTATGTGAAGCTGCTTTGACACAATCTACATTGTATAAGCGCTATACAAATAAAGGTGAATTGAATTGAATTGAACAGAGCAAGAAAATTTTCACAGTATGTCTGATAATATTTTTTCTTCTGGAGAAAGTCTTATTTATTTCATTTCAGCTAGAATAAAAGCAGTTTTTAGTTTTTTTATGAACCATTTTAAGGTCAAAATTATTACCTTTTATTACTTAAAATTATCGACTGTCTACAGAATAAACCATTGTTATACTGTACCTTGCCTAATTACCCTATCCTGCCTAGTTAACCTAATTAACCTAGTTAAGCTTTTAAATGTCACTTTAAGCTGTATAGAAGTGTCTTGAAAAATATCTAGTCAAATATTATTTACTGTCATCATGGCAAAGATAAAATAAATCAGTTATTAGAAATGAGCTATTAAAACTATTATGTTTAGAAATGTGTTGAAGAAATCTTCTCTCCGTTAAACAGAATTTGGGGAAAATTAATGGGGGCTAGTTATTCAGGAGGGCTAATAATTCTCACTTCAACTGTAACTAAGCTGGATATCCATGTTGTTTAAAGCAGGATTTACAGTTTGTTGTTGTTTTTTTTTTGTAAGTGTTTTGTGTTGTGCTGCTCTTAAAAAGGCATCTGCCGCAGACTCATGGGCTGTCACTTTATCAGATCATTACTGCAAGGATTAAAGCAAGGCTCCATTCCATAAACACACCATTCTGAAACCCATTTTCAGCATGCTGGAAAAGTTGCTGTATTCAAAGCAGGCGAGAGATTCAGTCCGTGTCTTTACTAATGCGGCAGGTAGAGTTCTCCGCAATCTTCTCAGGTTGTGAAACCCACAATAATCCAATATTTACAATCCCCCAGCGAGGGGGTATTTTTTTCAGCATGGATCTATAAACCCATTACTAACAGGCCTGCAGTGCTATTTATACACCAGACGAAGGCTTTTTTTCAACTCTTCAGCCTATTCTGGCTTTGAATTTCTACTTAGGTCTTGCTTTTGTCTCTGCATGCTGTTATTCGGCACTCAAGAGTTTGTGCGGGTCTTGATCTCTGATGAAATGATGTTAGAAAATGCACATGTGGACCAATTTGGGATTTATGTATGATTTAAATGTTCATGTATTTATTACTTACTGTAAATGTGTAAAGTAAAAACCAGATGTTTTTTATTTCAGTATTATATTTATATATTATATTTAAGATATTATTGCAGTAGTATGTTTAGTTGTTACTTATTAAAGTAAAAATGTTATTGATCATACTTATATTTGCCTTTGTATTATAAAAATATTAAATTCAATAATAGTAATAAAATTATTAATAATAATAATAATTGATATTATTATTGTAATATTGGTAATAAACACTAAATATTGTTTTCTATAATAATAATAATAATAATGTTATTATTATTATTATTGTTATTATTATTATTATTATTATTATTATTATTATTATTATTATTATTATTATTATTATTATTAGCTGCATCAGTAAGTGCCTGTATTTTGAATATGAGATGCAAGTGTCTGTATAATACTATATATTGTGTATGATTTTTAATAGTACTATCAAACATATAATTAGTATTATTAAAATCCTGCAATTAAGTGACCCATTCTGTGACCTAAACCAGTACACAACCACTTACTATACAATATACTGCATCTACTATACTAAACTACATTTAAACATTACTACTTCTGTTTTCTTTTTCCTCCAAGGTCTATATTTGCGGACATGCTGCATATATATATATATATATATATATATATATATATATATATATATATATATATATATATATATATATATATATATATACACATATATTATACACACACGCACACACACACTCACCGGCCACGCTATTAGGTACCTAATACTGGGTTGGACCCCCTTTTGTCTTCAGAACTGCCTTAATCCTACGTGGCATATATTCAACAAGGTACTTTAAATATTCCTCAGAGATTTTGGTCCATAGTGACATGATAACGTCATGCAGTTGCTGCAGATTTGTCGGCTGCACGTCCATGATGCGAATCTCCTGTTCCACCACACCCCAAAAGTGCTCTATTGGATTAAGATCTGGTGACTGTGGAGGCCATTTGAGTACAGTGAACTCATTGTCATATTCAAGAAATCAGTCCGAGATGATTGGTGCTTTATGGCATGACATGTTATCGTGCTGGAAGTAGCCATCAGAAGATGAGTACACTGTGGTCATAAAGGGATGGACATGGTCCGCAACAATACTCAGTTTGGCTGTGGCATTGACACATGTGCCAAGAAATATATCCCCCACACCATTACACCACCACCATCAGCCTGAACCTTTGATACTTGGCAGGATTAATCCATGCTTTCATGTTGTTGATACCAAATTCTGACCCTACCATCCGAATGTTGCCGCAGAACTCGAGACTCATCAGACCAGGCAACGTTTTTCCAATCTTCTATTGTTTAATTTTGGTGAGCCTGTGCAAATTGTAGCCTCAGTTTCCTGTTCTTAGCTGACAGGAGTGGCACGCGGTGTGGTCTTCTGCTGCTGTAGCCTATCTGCTTAAAGGTTGGACGTGTTGTGCGTTCAGAGATGCTCTTCTGCATACCTCAGTTGTAACGAGTGGTTATTTAAGATACTGTTGCCTTTCTATCAGCTGGAACCAGTCTGGCCATTCTCCTCTGACCTCTGGCATCAACAAGGCCTTTGCACCCACCGAACTGCCACTCACTGGCAGTTTTTCTCTTTTTCGCACCATTCTCTGTAAACCCCAGAGATGGTTGTGCGTAAAAATCCCAGTAGATCAGCAGTTTCTGAAATAGTCAAACCAGCCTGTCTGGCACCAACAACCATGCCACGTTTAAAGTCACTTAAGTCACCTTTTTCCCCATTCTGATGCTTGGTTTGAACTGCAGCAGATCGTTTTGAATATGTCTACATGCCTAAATGCATTGAGTTGCTGTCGTGTAATTGACTAACTGAAATTTGCGTAAACGAGCAGTTGAACAGGTGTACCTAATAAAGTGGCCGGTGAGTGTATATATATATATATATATATATATGTATGTATGTATGTATATGTGTGTGTGTGTATAGATATATATATATATATACAGTTGTACTCAAAATTATTTGCCCCTCGTTTATTTTTTTCTCCAATTTCTGTTTAACGGAGAGAATATTTTTTTCAACACATTTCTAAACATAATAGTTTTAATAACTACTTTCTAATAACTGATTTAGATAGATATTTTTCAAGACACTTCGATACAGCTTAAAGTGACATTTAAAGGCTTAACTGTTAATTAGGTTAACTAGGCAGGTTAGGGTAATTAGGCAAGTTATTGTATAGTGATGGTTTGTTCTGTAGACTATCAAAAAAAATAGAGCTTAAAGGGACTAATAATTAAAAAAAAATTAAAAACTGCTTTTATTCTAGCTGAAATAAAACAAATAAGACTTTCTCCAGAATAAAAAATATTATCAGACATACTGTGAAAATTTCCTCGCTCACAAAAATTCAAAGGGGGGCTAATAATTGACTTCAACTGTTATATATATATATATATATATATACTTATAATTTCTTTTTTTACACAGCCAGCATAGTTGCTAATCATCGATAGTTTTGTCATCCAGTGTCTGTATCTCTTATCTCAGCTGAGAAAATTGTGTCGTTAACGTGACGTCCCTATCAGCACATTTTTTAACAATGGAATTGTCAGTGATTGATGGTTTAATACCCTCTGAGGTTCCTCCGCTGGGAGGCAAATCTCTTTTCCTGATGGAGTGTTCGGGAAGAAAGCATCACAGCCTGTAGATTTGACTGAAATGTATTTATTTGCGATTTATTGCTCACATACCTGTGATTGGGTGGCAGAGAAATTCACTTTAGGGTCAAACAGAAAATAGATTATGACAAATTGAGATTCTTTAATTTTCTCAGCTACAGTAAAAATGCATCACATTGAGTTGCTGCTGTATTGTTGCTGTAAGTCAACATGACATAGTGGATCTTTTATTAAAACAGCTCTGCAGAATTTGTTCTCTCGTATACTTGTGCTTTGGGGCGTTTTTTATATGTACTAAATTATATTGTAGTAAAACGCTTTGTGTTTGTTCGGATCAGTTCCAGATCTATTCTGTTTGGTGCCACAAATGAACAGGAACTGCTGTTTTTGTTTACACTCGCACCCTATGTGAGCAAACTTTTACAAATGTTTTACGCAGTACAGCTGTGTCATTCCCTTTTTGGGACTTTTAGTTTAGCTAAAACAAACATAATTGTGCTTGGGTCCAGTTATTGATGATCTTATCTCTCCCGAATCCCTCAGCCACCCTTGGTTTGGGCTGACAGGGCACTTCCGTGGCAGACAGAGCTGTCCTTGCTCCTTCCTGGCTGTCAGAGCCACTCTGAACATCCCGTCCTCTCGTTCCTCGATAAGATCTGCTGCTTTTAAAGGGCTGCTTCTAGACGGCGGCCGGAATGGCGATAAACCACCTTGACTTGAACTACAAAGAGCTCAGGGCTAGATGGTATCAGGAGGCATTAAAGGCAGACTCTGGAACTGATGTTTCTTGAGAGACTTGTTCTTCAGTACGCGACATCCTTGCATGTGATCGTTTTACAAGCAGAGGTTATAGAGGTTACCAGATACGTGCCAGTGGCATCAAGGACAGCGGGCTATCTTGAGAAGTAGTTGTGTGGTGAAGTAAAGGTCAGACCACGGGTAATGTGAGGTCAGTGAAGCTTACTACTGCATAGAAATGTTTAAAGTCCTCCTTAAATCAAAATGAAATTGTTTCTGTAAGTGATAAATAGACTTTACTTTAAAAAGTGAGTTAACCTGTTGCATTAAAAGCGATTAGCTGACTTAACTTTAAAAACTGAATAACACCATTTTTAATGATTTTTTTACTTTAAAAAGTAATTAAACCTGTTTCTTTAAAAACGATTAGCTGACTTTACCTTAAAAAGTGAGTAAACGTGGCTTTTAAAGTGATTAGTTGACTAACTTAAAAAGAGAAAAAAATATTTATTTTCAAAGCAGATAGTTGACTTCAAAAAGGTGAGTAAACCTGTTTCTTTTAAGCATATTAGTTGACTTTACTTTTAAAAAGTGAGCAAACCTTTTTCCTTTTAAATATATTAATTGACTTTACTTTTAAAAAGTGAGTAAACCTGTTGCTGTTAAAGCGATTAGTTGATTTTACTTTTAAAAAGTGAGTAAACCTGTTTCTTTTAAAGGGATTAGTTGACTTTACTTTTAAAAAGTGAGTAAACCTGTTGCTGTTAAAGCGATTAGTTGACTTTACTTTTAAAAAGTGAGTAAACCTGTTGCTGTTAAAGCGATTAGTTGACTTTACTTTTAAAAAGTGAGTAAACCTGTTTCTTTTAAAAGGATTAGTTGACTTTACTTTTAAAAAGTGAGTAAACCTGTTTCTTTTAAAGGGATTTGTTGACTTTACTTTTAAAAATTGAGTAAACCTGTTGCTGTTAAAGCGATTAGTTGACTTTAATTTTTAAAAGTGAGTAAACCTGTTGCTGTTAAAGCGATTAGTTGACTTTACTTTTAAAAAGTGAGTAAACCTGTTGCTGTTAAAGCGATTAGTTGACTTTACTTTTAAAAAGTGAGTAAACCTGTTGCTGTTAAAGCGATTAGTTGACTTTACTATTAAAAAGTGAGTAAACCTGTTGCTGTTAAAGCGATTAGTTGACTTTACTTTTAAAAAGTGAGTAAACCTGTTTCTTTTAAAACGATTAATTGACTTTACTTTTAAAAAGTGAGTAAACCTGTTTCTTTTAAGTATATTAGTTGACTTTACTTTTAAAAAGTTAGTAATCCTGTTTCTTTTAAAAGGATTAGTTGACTTTACTTTTAAAAAGTGAGTAAACCTGTTTCTTTTAAGTATATTAGTTGACTTTACTTTTAAAAAGTGAGTAAACCTGTTGCTGTTAAAGCGATTAGTTGACTTTAATTTTTAAAAGTGAGTAAACCTGTTGCTGTTAAAGCGATTAGTTGACTTTACTTTTAAAAAGTGAGTAAACCTGTTGCTGTTAAAGCGATTAGTTGACTTTAATTTTTAAAAGTGAGTAAACCTGTTGCTGTTAACGTGATTAGTTGACTTTACTTTTAAAAAGTGAGTAAACCTGTTGCTGTTAAAGCGATTAGTTGACTTTACTTTTAAAAAGTGAGTAAACCTGTTTCTTTTAAACGGATTAGTTGACTTTACTTTTAAAAAGTGAGTAAACCTGTTTCTTTTAAGTATATTAGTTGACTTTACTTTTAAAAAGTTAGTAAACCTGTTTCTTTTAAAACGATTAATTGACTTTACTTTTAAAAAATGAGTAAACCTGTTTCTTTTAAAGGGATTTGTTGACTTTACTTTTAAAAATTGAGTAAACCTGTTGCTGTTAAAGCGATTAGTTGACTTTAATTTTTAAAAGTGAGTAAACCTGTTGCTGTTAAAGCGATTAGTTGACTTTACTTTTAAAAAGTGAGTAAACCTGTTGCTGTTAAAGCGATTAGTTGACTTTACTTTTAAAAAGTGAGTAAACCTGTTGCTGTTAAAGCGATTAGTTGACTTTAATTTTTAAAAGTGAGTAAACCTGTTGCTGTTAACGTGATTAGTTGACTTTACTTTTAAAAAGTGAGTAAACCTGTTGCTGTTAACACGATTAGTTGACTTTACTTTTAAAAAGTGAGTAAACACTTTGTTTTTTAAAGCAATTAGTTAGTAAAACCCTTGCTTTTAAAGTAGTTAGTTGACTTTGTTTTATAAATTGATTAAACCTGTTGCTTTTAAAGGTGCTGTATGTAAGTTTTTGACTCCTCTAAAGCATAAAAATATCATAATATGTTTGCAGATATTTAAGAAACATGCTAAGTGAACATTCTTGTTTATCTGAAAAATAATGCAGAAGTCAAAGGCAGTCCGATATTCTGCTTTGAAATTGTGAGTTACGTGCCAGAATGTATATCTTTGTTTTGGTTCTTTTAACCCACCCACTGCCACTTTAGCCAATTATATTTCAGCACCCCGTGTTGCCTTGTTGGAAATCTGCACATTTCATTTATTCATTCAGTAAGGCTCTCAAAGCATGCGCCCATGACCGAAATGCGACCTCCGGTGGACAGTAGCAGACTCCGAAATGAGACCCAGATTCAAAGTTCCATATGAGGTTATTAATTAGCAAATAATATAAATATTACAGTTGTAAACATTAGGTAAGCAGGCTACATTGTAACCCCATGTCCTAACAACAAGCTATTTGGCTGTTTGCACCAGACAAAACACAACAGATATTTAATACAGCCATTCAGAACACAGAATAGTGCACTTACTGCACTTTAACGAATTGGTAAGGTTTATAATCTAATACATATTAAACCTCTTTAACATTATTAAATGTAGATGCTGAATCACTGATATGTGTTGGCTTGCAGTATTTAACAGTTCTAAAGTTCAATTTCAAATGGTTTATTTTTAAGATCTGAGGTGAATTATCTGCTGCTGCTTTCAGTAGTATGGCAATATATGTCATTTAAAATAGTATTCAAACTTACATTGTTAGCATTTAACATTGAATTAAGCACATGAGGTGTACCTGAGGGGGTCATTGTCAGTTTATCCTGTTGTTCAGCTGCAAGAAATTGAAGCCGTTTCTAATATATCTATTCGAGTTGTTGGTTAGCACAAAAACTCCTTTTAATACGGAAAATATTCCTTCTATCGCGTGCCGTTGCTTTTAGTTAGAACATGATTTAAATCAGCGATTAGTCTCGATAGTCAGACTCGATCCTGTTGGTCGTCAATCTGGCAACCTGCACTTGCGTGTGTTTTGATCCAAGAATGCAATACCTAGTTCAACCACTGATAGTCAAACTTACATACTGCACTTTTAAAGTAATTAGTTGACTTTACTTTAAAAAGGGATTAAGCCTGTTGCTTTTAAAGGAATTAATTTACTTTACTTTCAAAGTGAGTAAACCCATTGATTTTAAAGCAATTTGTAGAATTTATTTTTTGGAAAAGTGAGTAAACCTGTTGCTTTTACTCTGAGGGTGAAACATTTACAGCTTATAAAATGTAACTTGGAGATGACAGTGAACGAAATGTGTAGTGTATTTCACTAAAATAGACCGGTCTTGATGATGCTGCCGCCCTCTGAAGAGAAATAGTCTCTTTAAATAGGCCTGTGTCCATGTAAGATTGATGTGTTAAGGTTTCTGTTCTGGTGTTGTTTTTCTGTGTCAGGATCGGGACCATGACGGCGCTCTGTGTTTGAAGAACAGATCTTCATTTGAGCACCAACATCATCATCTGCTCCACTGTCTGGAAAAGACAACAGTAAGTACAGATCATCTCTTACCTGGACGCTAATTAAAATAAAAAAAATAATAAAAAAAACAAACATTTTTTTCAGCTTTTATTCTAGCCAAAAAAAAACCAAATAAGACTTTTTCCAGAAGAAAAAATATTATAGGAAATACTGTGAAAATGTCCTTGCTCTGTTAAACATCATTTGGAAAATATAAAAAAAAGAAAAGAAAAATTCACTGGAGGGCGAATAATTTTCAGCTGTATTCGAGTCCATCTGAATGTGTACTGTATATCATTAAGCATATCTTCTTGTACTTCCCTCTAGAATCATGAGTTTACAGACGAGCTGACGTTCAGTGAGATGTGCATGACGGAGTCTGTGGGTTACCGCACCAGCCGCAGCACTTCTATCTCCAGCCAGCAGGGGGTTTCCACGTCCTGCTGCCCGCGCAGAGCCAAGAGAAGAGCCATCCGCCTGGCCAACTCCACCGTCTCTGTGAGCCGCGGCAGCGTCCAGGAGCTTGACACTCTGCACGTGCACAAGACCACCATCAGACCACAGAGGTACAACAACACACACCCCAGATGAAATATGTGGTGATAAGTGCTAAGAACTTGACTTTACTTTGCATTAGGAATATTAACATTAGAGTAGCGTATTACACTGTAACAAATGTACCACACAATGGATTTGTGTTAGGACAACATGGAGGAATTAAGTTAACTTACTAGTTTTCACAAATTTAAGTGCATTAAACATAAAACAATTAAGTTGTCCCAAACAAATTCAAGAATTGTGTTGTTTCAGCTCGATTTAAATAGGGAGTGCAAACATCTTTTTTTTTTATTCTGGCATTTTGACATGTTCATGACAATTAACCAAACTTCCCTTCAGTTTCTTTACTAGACAAATGATAATTGGCTATTTATTTGGTCTAATACCATGATTTGTTTACACTTGTTAATTTAAATGTAAAGTCAAAATAATTATTATGTAAAATAAAATGTAAGAATTAGTTTCATGTTTAGTCCTTACAGTCATAAGAATATTTTATTAGCATATAGAAACATAGACCCAGTTATTTTTTGCTAATACTACAGGGTGGGCCACTTGTATGGATACACCTTAATAAAATGGGAATGGTTGGTGATATTAACGTCCTGTTTGTGGCACATTGATATATGTGAGGGGGCTTGTAAATAACTCATGAAAGAATAAATTTACGTTAAAACCAAGCATGCCATTGTTTTTTCTTGTGAAATTCCCAATAAGTTTATTAAGGTGTATCCAAATAAATGGCCCACCCTGTACTATGATGTTACTTTATATTTAAACAATATATAATTAATATGTCAATTAAATATATATGAATTATGTAAATTATATGTAATTTTTCCTACATCCTTTTTCTCATTAGAATATTGTTTAATAGTATTATTATTGTGCATACGGTTTAGCATATTACTGCATAAATAATTAATTTCATACATATTTGTTACTGTAATAAGAATAAGTATTTATGTTAACTCTAATTTTTTTTTTTTTTTTTTTCTTCTAAAAATATCTAAAACATTTTCCAGAGATGATAAATTAGATGTTCGGACTGTATGTTTTGCTTTATATTAGTTTAATATAATGCATTGTATTGCCATAATGTGTCATTTACAGAAAATGTTTACAATAGGCTACTAAATAAATAATGATAAATAAAAAATATATATTTTTTACACACACATAAAGTTGCTTCATTAATATCACAGTTTTTATATTATATTTTTACAATTCTTTTTAAAAGTCTATTTTGTTAATTTAAATAAGGCTGAAATGCCAAACATTTTTGATCAATAATGAAAAGTATGCTTTGGAAACAAGTTGAGATACTTAAATTACTGTAAATAATAATAATAAAAACATAACAAGATACAACAAAATCCAAATTTAAAATGATAACAGCATAAATTACTAAAACTATTATACTAAAATTATGAAAACATAACAATAGAAGAATAACAAAACTGCAGTAGCATATAAATAGTAAAAAAATTAGGCATACAACTACAACGATAGCCCAATTCCTGATGTGTTATTTATGGACCCACTATTGGATATATATAGTAGTCGATCAAATATGAAGTGGATCAAAAACTGCTTTCTGATTTTTTTACATTTCTGCTTAGCAATACTGAGACTGAATTGCTGCAGAAAGTACATGAAACATGAAATGGTTGCCAAATATTATATTAACATTTATCCATATTATATGAATCCATATTAACATTTAAGATATTATATTTTAAATAGATGTTGTGCTTAATTTGTATTACAGACTATTCTAAAAGTAAAGTACAGTATCTTGTAAAACATATTCAATTGGAATATGTCACAATATTACTGTAACTCTCTGTGTTTGTGCATCTGTAAAACAGCCGCTCCAGTCTGAACGCGCGGACAGAAGACCTGAAGCTAAACTGTGATGACCGGGATTTCACAGCGGCTATAATCAGTATACCAACCCCTCCTGCCAACACCCCTGACGAGAGTCTGCCGCCCTCTCCTGCCATTCCCGGCATCTTACGCAACTCTCGCTCCAGTTCCTTCACCCACGAGACAGTGAAGATCTCCTCCTTATAACCGCCACAAGCACACGAGCATCCCCCTATTATTGCACAACGGAAAGGACGTGATGGACAAAGTGCATCTGCTTCATTCCAAATGGACATTTCCACATGGACTCGCATGAGCTGATGTGCGTTTTTTTTGTGATTTTCGGAGTTTGAACAATTCCAGGGGGAAAAGACTGCAGAAAAACTCGATCGCATATCGCAAATCAGCAGTTATAGCGGCACTGAAGGCCTTTTACTTTTAAAGATATGCAATGTTTCAACAAGCTGGAATTATGCCTATATGTCCACTGCGTAATACAGTTGCGGGAGAGATTACAAAAAAAAAGTGGAAATATTGAACCCGTAGATCTTTGCAGGGAAAAAAAGCTATAACAACAACAACAAAAATGACGGCAGATGAATCGGGGTATTTTCCGAACGTTCCTTATCCGTTTTCAAATAAAAAAAATGAAAACCAGGAAAACGTCAATTTTTCGGGTTTTTCTTTTGCTCACAAAAAACGAAAAGAAAAAAAAACGTTTTTGGGGTTTAAAGTTGGAAATCGGATAAACGACTTTAAAATTCATTATACACATGTAGGCGATGCTGGAACACCCTATTTCCTCTGATTGGCCAACCAAGTCTGAGCTCGAGACGTCGCCTTCAAAAAAACTGTCCTCTGCGAATCAGCACCCAGGCTTTTAAGTATTATTATTTAATAATATATATAAACTAAGTTTACATGTTCTGTCATTTGATCAGTTAGCAGGCTTATTATTCATTATGTATGCATAAATTAAATAAAAATGTAAATTAGCAGTATTATTACACATTTGTCATTAAAATAAGGTCATAGTTCATCTATATAAACGTAAAAATAATATTATAAAGGGGCAAAGAAAATAAATAAATAATAATAATAACAATAATAATAATATATGCCTATAGTTCGGCGCCAAATTTCTTGCTGCTGTGCAGCTGATGCTGAGCAAAGAAAACCCATTTCCAAGCAGCACCTGGTTTGCATGATTGTTTCAGAGCTACTGTAGGCCTAAATAATAATAATAATAATAACAATAATAATAATTAATATTGTATACTTGGTGTTTTTTTATAGTTTAATAGTTGTTTGCAGGACCAGAATAATAACACATTGGGCCCTGGGGCTATAACAAAGGGTACCATTTGTTTTTATTTTATTTCACATATGATTGTAGATTTGCATGTTCTCACATTAATTCAATAAAAGTAGGGCATTTTGAAACTTGTATGTTCAAATAAATTAAGGTAATTTCCCCTTTTTTATTTTACATCACGACCCAACAGTCTCAACCAATTATGCATATAATATTTGAGTCAACACGTCTTAACTGAGCACTTTTAAAGTATTGATTACTTCTGTTTACATTATGCTTTCATTACCAAGGCAACAGCGCATTTTTATTTATGATTTCCAAATGATTTTATTATTATTCCAGAGAGCTCCATTTCACTTATCAGCACCATCGTAGTGAATAAAACTTAAGCAAAGAGAGAGCGTTCAGCTCTTCTCTCTTAATTCAGCGGGAACAGTACATCGAGAAGAAAACTTCTTAGCAGACAGCGGGTAAACAGAGTGAATAGCGGAAGTGATCGGGTGCGGAAGAACACTCAGCAGAAGCAGGACTGAAGTAACAGAACTGCTGTATGTCCGCGTCCGTATGGGACGCTTCTGGGTCTGGACACGGACCTTGATCTGGCTGTTAATGACCACTGATCTAGGCTATCAATACGCTGTGATTTGGCCTCACCTGCGCATTTGCACTGTATCTTGCAATTCTTAAACCCACAGAAACTCCACAAACTCACACAAACAGACACGAGTAAATGTGGTGCCAATGACAGATTTACATACTGTACTAAGAGGTGATTGGAAAGGTCTTCAAACGTGCAATTAGCGTGAAAGGTAATCGGAAGGCGAAACTGCTTTGTTGCAGTCGTTTTTATTAACAAATCAATATTAATAATGCATATTCTGAACCGCGGATCACATGACGCACCCAACCATGGGAGGACAATGGGACAATACGTTTTTTTACAGAGAACCGTTGCATCCCTAGTATGTGTGTATATATATATATATATATATATATATATATATATATATATATATATATATATATATATATATATATATATATATATATATATATATATATATATACATATACATATATATATACATACATATATACATATACATATATATATTTATATATATATATATATATATACATATATATATATATATATATATATATATATATATATATATATATATATATATATATATATATATATATATTATTTTGAGGGTGGTATTACAAGCTCAGATTTGGTTGGCCAATCAGAGGAAAAAGGGTGTTTCAGCACCACCTACATGTGTATAATAAATTTTAAAGTCATTTATCCATTTTCCTACCCTAAACCAAAAAGACGAAAATCGAGCCAAAATCTTTTTTTTTTTTTTTTTTTTTTTTTTTGTGAGCAAAGGAAAAACAAAAAGCAGTCGTTTTCTTAGTTTTCTTTTTTCTTTTTTTTTGGAAACGGATATGGAATGGATGGAAGATACCCTGATTCAGATGGTGTATATGTATCAATATTTGTATCATACCTCTTTAGATCACATGCATCTTCAAAACCCCCCCCACAAGGAGGAAAAAAAAGAGAAGAGATTCATGAGCAATCCTACCCAAACATGCATGTTGTATTGTAGATACCATGGCAGAGAATGGAGCCGCCAACATGCTACTCGCACATACTTTTTTGCATGGTACTTCTTTTACCTGCGTTTCGTTTGTCCTGTTTTCTTTCTTAACATCTATGAAGAAAAAAAAAAAGAGATGATATTTACAGAGTATTAATGATCAAACGTGATGCACCAGATGTGCACATTAGGGAAAAAAAAGATCGATAAACAAAGAAAAATTAAAACAATAAAAAAAAATTCAGGCATGTTTTTGCAAAAATCTGAAGCCAGACAAGTGTGGCTGTGAGTGTGTGTGTGTGTGTGTTTGCGTGAATGTGCGATTGGGCGGTGATTGGGAAGAACTTGTGTTATTTGATCACAGATATGCATGGATACCGTTGTAGGTATTTTTATGTGTTTTCTCCAATGGGAAAATGAAGGGTTTCTTTAGCATTTTAAAGCGACTGGAGGGCGTTTACCACTGTCATTGAGTTTTTACAGCAGTAATTAGAGTCACTTCAACTTATCTTTCATTTGGCTTGGTAATCAAGTGTAACCTTTAAACCCTGGCTGGCTATTTTTATACGGTAGTTCGTGCATCGGAAAAAAAACAAGGCTGTGTAACGGTCCAGTGAGCCATTTCTCATCTGTTAATGTTTATTTAAAAAATCATAAGCAGCAAATGAGACAGGCAATAATAGTGTAATTATTTTTTACTACAACAGAAATTAAAGATGCAGATATATATGGAAGAAGAATTTTAAAAAAGGAGGAATGCAAATTTGCACTTGAATGTGATGAGAAATATATTTGTTACTGTTTACAAGCATTGTTAGTAAGTTATTTTTACGTTCATTATTGGTTCTGTCTGTCTTTTTTTTCTCTCTCAAGCTTCATAAAACGGTGTGAAGTGGTAAATTTAGTAATTGGTCAGGCACCTGCTCATTTTCGGCAGGCGGTGTTGGATGAAACGGCTCCCGGTAGGAGATTAAAGAGTTAGATATCAAAAGCACAGAGGTGTAAAGTCTATTCCACAAATAAAGTGAACAGAACTCAGAAAATACCACGTTTGTCGGCTCTCAATCGAAGAAATACAGTAAAATCAATGTTTCAAAATGCTTCTCAATGGCTAACGGGTATTTTAGAGTCAATAAAACATACAGGCAACACAAAAGTAATATTTTTGACTCCTGATGATATACAGAGGTCTTATAAAAATTATTTGATTTTTTTTGTTTTTACTACATTCTTACTTTAATCCAGTTGGGTAGAAAGTCAACCATCCCAATTGAGATTGTGTACACAAATGTAATCTTACTTTTTATATACTGCAGCATCCAGGACAGAGATTTCTAAACTAGGGCCTGTGAGCCAAAGTTGACCCATGGTAAGCTTTGATTTGGCCCACCATCTCATCTGAAAAGAGAATGATAGGGAGCATTGTGGAGAATCCCTTTGACAGAGATCGTCCTTTTGAGTTTAACGTAACCTTTTTGTCTGTTTTATAGCAAACTGAACTTAAGCATTTCAATTAAATGCTGTAAATGAATCGGATTTGTAATAATGTACAAATGGAGGACAATGCACATAACATCGCAAGCAAATTAATGCAAAAGCTTGACTTGTGTTGCTATTTGGCATTAAACTCCAGTGTGTGATAATCATTACATTTTATATATATATATATATATATATATATATATATATATATATATATATATATATATATATATATATATATATATATATATATATATATATATATATATATATATATATGAAGATTGCAGATGCAAAAACCTCTAAATACAGTCTAAAATCTTCTCCTAAAATGAGCATTTTCTCAGCTTCCTATGTTTATGTTTAGTTATTTCACTTTAAAGGCAATGATAATGACTTATTCGTCACTATAAAAGTAAATCTACTGAGCCTACACGCAGGAGTCAGAGAAAAATGCTAATTTTAAAAGAAAATATCAAACGGCATTTAGAGGTTTTTGCATCTAGACTCTTCATATAAATACAGTTGAATTATTAGCCACCTGTTTATTTTTTCCCCCAATTTCTGTTTTACGGAGAGATTTTTCAACACATTTCTAAATATAATAGTTTTTATTACTCATTTCTAATAACTGAATTATTTTATCTTTGCCATAATGACAGTAAATAATATTTGACTAGATATTTTTCAAGACACTTCTATACAGCTTAAAGTGACATTCAAAGGCTTAACTAGGTTAATTAGGTTAACTAGGCAGGTTAGGGTAATTAGGCAAGTTACAGTATAACAATGGTTTGTTCTGTAGACTATCGACAAAAATATAGCTTAAAGGGGCTAATAATTTTGACCTTAAAATAGATTTTTAAAAAAATTTAAAACTGCTTTTATTCTAGCCGAAATAAAACAATAAGACTTTCTCCAGAAGAAAAAATATTATCAGACATACTGTGAAAATTTCCTTGCTCAGTAAAACATAATTTGAAAAATGTTCAAAAAAGAAGAAAAAAAATCAAAGGCAGGCTAATAATTCTGACTTCAACTGTCTATACAACAGTTCTGTCTGGTTCTCGAATCTGATTGGCTGGTAGCCGTGTGATATTCTGCAATGACAGCACTGGACCAGCCTCCTCACCCTTCACCCATGTGTATTACTCTGCCCAGATACAGCATCAAGCAGAGGACACTACAGTTTGACAAATATTACTGCTTTTGGACAACAAAATGTACCTTTGGGGCTTTTTTTTGTCAAGAATGTAGTTGTTTAGATTGCAACTATGCAGTTTATTTATAAGGATAGTGCCTATTTTAAAATATTTATAATTTCTGAGAGACAACGCCTCGGCGGCCATTAGCCAAAGACTGTTGACGTTATCTATGCACAAGATGGCGACAGGACCACATAATAAGCCCTTAGAAGATTAAACAGCATAATTTCTTACTACAGCTGATCAAATCATTATTAAACTGGTAAGTGATATTTTAAGTCGATCTCTCTCTTTTGCATGTTGTAGTGCTGTATTTATACCAATTTATACCTTATAATTGCAGTGTATTGAGTGCGAGATGGGACTCTCATATCAGGAATGTGTGTTGTGTTGGCAGAAAGAAAGAAGAAATGCCCGCTTGTGTTTGGCTTTTTTTTCTTATAGCAAACACAACAGCAGTGATTGCGCTGCTTTTTTCGGGGTTAATTATTGTGATATCCCGATTGCAACAGAGAAATACTGTAGACTGTAACACTGTGAAGATATCTTCTAGTCTGAGGACATTTCATGTCAAGTTCAGCCTTATAATCTTAAAACGTGAGCAAAATCACCAGTTTTGTCGTCATTTTAGACATTACGCTTGAGAATCATTCAAACACTAGCTCTAAAGTGACATTGGTGAATTAGTAATGGCGGAAGAAATTAGTCTCTTTTACAAAAGGGTTGACTCCTTGTTTCATTTTCTTTTTTATATACACAATTATGTCATCGAACTGTTGTATAAACGCAATATCACACTCGTAGCAGTGTGATGTGGCTGTTTATCAGCACCAGTGAGAAGCTAAGGCACTGTGCCAGCAGCCTCGTGCCAACGCACACCTCTCACCAGTGCTGATATACAGCCATATTGCACTGCTACGAGTGTTTATAAATATACATATTATCTTTTAAATTATACTGCATTACTTCAGATAAAGCAATGTTTTTTTATATTAACAAAATAAATTAGGAATGGCAAATTTAATGTAATACAGTTTGCTATATTTACCTTCAGCCCACAGCCATCAAACGAGTTTGGTTTTTGGCCCTTCATAAGAAAAAGTTTGGGCACCCCTGATCCAGGAGAAGCTGAACTAACTGCCATTTTCAGGAACAATACAACATGAAAGTGAAGAAGTGAGGCTTGTCAAGTATTAAAAATCCGTCCTCTAATTTAACCCATGCAGACACATACACACACACACACACACACACACAATTTAGCATATACCCGGAGAAGTGGGCAGCTAGGTGCAGGGTGCAAATTATGCATTGGCAATCAGGGAGGTCAACTTTTTTGGTAAGTTTTCAGTGAATCAAATTTATTTATTTAAATGACATCAAATTTATCAATAAGATGTATTTAAGTTTTCAGTGTTTTGAGAGATATTTAATGTATTCTGATAGTAGCCTCTGATTATTTCAGATGCGGCTGTAGCTCAAACTATTCTAACTATGCGTCTTTGACTTTACTTTTAGGCTGTATTTAAATACAAACACCTGTTTTACAAGAAAAGTGTCCCATGACCACGATATCCATCGCTGCTCTAGATCTGCTGGTTTAGACTGTTGAATGATTCTTGCCAAGACTGACTGGTGTGATTATGCATGAACCCCTATAATGGCATTGTAAGGGTGGTCAAATGTATATTTATATTATCTATTATTTTAATTATTAATATTATTATTATTTAAAAGACAGATCAGGGAAAACTTTTTATCACTATTAAAGGGCTGACCCTGCCATACATCTAGTTTTGACGTCCTTCAGGGGGGATCAAGCGCTAATTAGGGGGACCAAAACCTCCCTGTAGTTTGCACGCTGGTTAGGTGCCTTGCTGAAGAAGGTAGAAAATGGATAGAGTGCAGTTCATTCACTCCCCCATCTTCAGTTTGTGCCAAGACCGGGAATCAACTAGCAGCCTTTGGGCAAACTCACTAACCATTAGGCCATAACTGCCCCTATAAGTCATACACTGTTATAAGTCATACACTGTTTTTTTAAATGACAGTATTTAACTGTAATACGAACTGTGATTACTGTTAGGACAGTTATACAGTATGTTACTGTATTTTAAAGTTGTGTTGTGAAAGTTACTGTATATTTTACAGTAAATATACACAAAACTGTAAATACATATGCAGCAAGATAAATGATGCTGTAAATACAGTATTTTTGCTGTACTTCATTAACAGTACATTACTGGCAAACAGTAAGTTACTGCAGATTCTACGGGAAATTGTTAACAGTGCAATTAATCAGTCTCTGATAACAGGTAATTATGCAAATAATGTTCAGGTCCCAGTATTTAAAAAAAAATTAATCTGGATCAAATTGGTCCAGATTTGGAAATCCCATATTTTGCTATCCAGGATTACCAGATCTGTCTTACTTTTATGACAGTTTTTTAAAGGAACATTGAGTTGGATCACTGTGATCCAAATACCAAATTTCAGGATTACCAAATTCTGTTTACCCTCAAATAGAACCAGCAGTGTAGCCTACTGGCTTAGCAAAGAACAACAGGTAGGCAAAATACCAGTGGCCACAAACAGCCATTGTTTGTTTTAATGGTAAGAAACAGAAACACTGCAATCAACAAACATTTGGCATGTTTTGGTTTGTTCTAATACAATACTGCTTTGATATTGTTTTGTTGTTGTTTACCATATCTCATTAGATGTGACATGCTTCAAATATGAAGGAATTTATATATCATCTGTAACCATTAACTTTCTCATCATTCACTTAAACAAAATAAACCTTTTTTATTTTATTTGGTTTATTTTGTTAAAAAAAACACAACTGAATCCACCCTTCTGATGGGATCTGGATAATCCTGTTTTTTTTTTGGATCAAATAGATCCCAATCTGAGTACAAAGTTTTGTATAACCCAAAGGGCAGGTTTGGTCTAAACAAATGTAAGATTGGATTACATGGTCTGATCTTAATTCAGAATGCCTTTGCTACTTTTGAAAAGCCCAGTTTTATGATTTGATCCAATCCATGATCCAAAATCCCACTGGATTACTTTTGAAAAACTGGGCCCAGCTTCTTGGACAGACTGACCATTTTGCTTCACAAGACCTAAATAAGTTATGAAAAACAAAGCCACAAGTATTATTTTTATTTTGCTTGTATGTTTTTATTTTTAACTCTCAGTAAGTATTGGTAACCATTGACTTATTATACATTTTATGAATGACCAAGAACTACAATTTCAGCTAAAAATATTCTTTGTTCAGCTGAAGAAAAAGATTCACCTACAATCTTGGTGAGTAAATTAACAGAAATGTATGTTTTTTTCTTAATGTCGTATGTTTTTATCTATGCTTTTGTTTTAGATCTCATGACACTATATGATATTTTATAGTGCTAATATTGAATGCAAAGGTTCAGATATCCACTTAAAAGTCTCTTGGCTAATTGTTTTCTGTTTCTCTCCTGAGGGAGCACTGTGTAATTGGCTACCAATTTGCATAATGTGGGATTTTGCCATTAAATCATAATAATTTAGATGAGCCTAATTACCCACACTGCAGCCAATCTTTTAGTTTTAAGTCGACATAAAACACATTCAAAATTAATCTGAATTCCATAATGTGAAACTTCTGAGAGGAGCAAAATACTTAGTGCTGGATATTTGTTTGGTGGGGCTTAGTCTTATTTTCTTGGAATTAATTGGAAGATCAAATGTGGTGGAGGAAATGTTGATGTTAAAATGTCAATGATAATGTCAACTGACATTTTTCCATAGTGTGACATGTATCTGGGGGTAATGGGTTATCAAAAAAGGAAACATAAAGGGTGAAACCAGAAAAAAGTTTGCAGTTTTAGTGGAAAATTCAGTTTGGATATTCTGATGAAATATTATGGACAAATTGCTCACAATAAGATAACATGCAATTAGAAAATGCATTCATACTGACTTTTCGATCCTCTAATTGGGCTAACATTAGATTCTGATTCTGGTATGATAATGGGTTTGTTTTTTTCAAAAGTACTTTGTTTCATAAGTACTTATTTTACCCTTCAGAAATGTGATCCGAATTTAAATCTCCACCATCATCAGCAACCTGTCCATGGATGAAGTTGGCCTGTTTTCCATATTGGATAATTATTCCATGGGTTATTTTCCCCTGGGTCTAAATTCATCAAAAAATCAATAAAAGCAAGAGGTGATTAATAATAAAGTCACTCACCGGTCACTTTATTAGGTACACCTTACTAGTACCGGGTTGGACCCTCTTTTGCCTTCAGAACTGCCTTAATCCTTTGTGGTATAGATTCAACACGCTACTGGAAATATTCCTCAGAGATTTTGGTCCATATTGACATGATAGCATCACGCAGTTGCTGCAGATTTGTCGGCTGCACATCCATGATGTGCATCTCATGTTCCACCACATCCCAAAGGTGCTCTACTGGATTGAGACTGGTGACAGTGAAGGCTGTTTGAGTACAGTGAACTCATTGTCATGTTAAAAAAAGTAATCTGAGATGTTTCGTGCTTTTTGACATGGTGCGGTATCCTGCTGGAAGTAGCCATCAGAAGATTGGTACACTGTGGTCATTAAGGGATAGACATGATCAGCAACAATACTCAGGTAAGCTGTGGCGTTGACACGATGTTCAATTGGTACTAATGGGCCCAAAGTGTGCCAAGAAAATATTCCTCCTACTGTTACACCACCCCGGTTATTTGAGTTACTGTTGCCTTTCTTTCAGCTGGAACCAGTCTGGCCATTCTCCTCTGACCTCTGGCATCATCAAGGCATTTGTGCTCACAGAACTGCCGCTCACTGGATATTTTCTCTTTTTCAGACCATTCTCTGTAAACCCTAGAGATGGTTGTGCGTGAAAATCCCAGTAGATCAGCAGTTTCTGAAATACTCAGACCAGCTCGTCTGGTACCAACAACCATGCCATGTACAAAGTCACCTAAATCACCTTTCTTCCCCATTTTGATGCTCAGTTTGAACTGCAGCAGATCATCTTGGCTATGTCTGCATGCCTAAATGCATTGAGTTGATTAGAATTTTGCATTAACACGTGGTTTGACAGGTGTACCTGATAAAGTGAGTGGTGAGTGTAGTTTGCAAAGACATGTATACCTTGAAAACCAAAACAAAATGTTCTTAAAAAGCAACAGCTGTGTGCTGGAAGTAAAAACTCCATTCATTGCATTACTTCATAGCAAAATGGATGTTTAACAATAGGCCTAACTAGTTTTAAAATATCTACATTTATGAATAAACTAGCAGGCTACAGAAACTTCCACCAATCAGAGTCACCATCAACAAAGCTCGCCAAAATCATAGTTCACCCCGCCCACTCCCACGAAACACCGACAACAGGCTAAAGGACAGTCTCACATTAATACCCCTTACTACGAGAAAAATATGTTAAACAGACTCAGAAAACTAGTTTAATCGCATCTGCTTGCCGAAGAAAGTTCACAACATGAACCGACGACGACATTTAACGGAGCACACACAACAGACCTGAACCAAAAGCTAGGTGACAAGTTTTAAGGAAAAAAAAAAAGTTTTTTCACTCCCTGTTTGAAAGAACTCTCTATAAGTTTAGTCAGTCGTAACTCTTTAAGTTTCTTGCTTAATAAGTACCTTTTACTTTCTCTACACCTTGAGAAAAATTCAGATAGCCCATCTAATTATCTCGTGGAATCGTTTCATCGTCAACTCAACAGCCCACAGATCTACAGAAAGAAGCCACAACCGAGTAGGCTATGTATCGATATGTTTGTGTGTCCATATCGCCTCTCTCAACGTCTTGGATATAATTTCCTCCCAATATAGCCAGAACGAACAGAAACACACCTAAAACCAGAAATAATCGTAGTTTATTTTCAGCTTTTAAGTTTTTACAGCAAATAAAAAGAGTGAAGGCCTATGAAGGGTTTGGAATGTTTACACAACACTGACATCTAGCGGCAGACGGAGGAACTGCAGCGCAAGGAACAACAGGTACGTCAAGACGGAAAAGTTACATTTTTATCATTACTAATTCACTTACCTAAATGCTGATGACTGGAAACACTGCTAAACATTTTAAAGATGTAGACACGAATGAGATTTCAAGGCTTTGACTGCGTAGTATATGACGCACAGCAAACGTTATTCTGGACAGTGGGTTGCATCTGTTTTTTGTGTGTTAATGGTTCAAAGACATTTGTTTATTTTTAATGACTATTTGTTTATTTATTTATGTATTTTAATTATTAGATAGCTAAAAATGGAGATTTACTTAAGATTCTCATCAAAAAGCTACAAAACATCTGCATATTTGCTGAGTGATATCAACTTTTGCAGTTCTCTTCATAATCACATCTGGATATTAAATCACAACAGCAACAGTACAAATAACTAGATAGATTACTATCTGATTACCCCAAAAGTCCATAGAAGTCCATAGAGGCAGTGTATTTTGGTGCATTTAAAACAAAACAGATTTATTGAACAATCAAATTAAATGCATGTGAGGAAAGCAAACAGGATGTTGAGAAAATTGTGACATCACAAAGCACTTAAAAGCAGGTACCTCATGTGGCCTGGTCCTCTCCTCCATCCTCCTTTCTTCTGCCATCATGTGGTTCCTGCTCCTGTTTTTGCAAATATCAGCTAGTCAAGGCAAGTGAAATTGTGTTTTCTAAATGAAATAAATCCACATTCTGACCCCATTTATATGCATTGTGTTCCAGGCTGTTGTAATTGGGGTACTTAATTAACGCTTAACAAATGCTGAAATAACATTAAAATTAGGCAAGTCATTGTATAACGATGGCTTGTTCTGTAGACAATCGGAAAATAAAATATGCTTAAGGGGCTAATAATATTGACCCTAAAATGGTTTAAAAAAATGTTTAAACTGCTTTTATCCTAGCTGAAATAAAACAAAATAAAACTTTTGTTCATTTGCGAAATTTTTAAAAAGAAGAAAAAAAAAATAAAAGGGGGGTTAATAATTCTGACTTCAACAGTATACTGCACATTTCATACATAATGTAATTCAAAGTTTTTTACATAAACAAGAGGATTAAAAATCATAAAATGATCACAAGTATAAGAAATAAAAACGACAAAAATTTAAATTATTAAAACATTTAATAATGTAATAAATCAGATAAAAAGATTTATGTTGAATATTATAAAAAAAGACCAAAATGGAAATGCCTATTTTGGTTTTTATTGTGGTTAATTCAAAGAAATGGTTTTGTTATATTATATAAATATTTATTTTAGTAATTAACAATAAAAAAATGGAATGATACAATGTAAATTTATTATAGAATGTAAATGGCAGAAAATATTCTGCTTATTAAATATTTGGGTAATTTTTCTGAACATCAACAAAACTTGATCATATTCTTTAGAGTGATTTAAGAGGTGTAAAGTACCAGCTTCAGTATGATGAAATGGCTTATTTGGACAAAAAAGTAGTACAACTTTTTTGTTTCTATTTAATTTCTATACATATGTATGTATACAAAATTTCTAAATTTATTTTTGATTTTTAATTGAGAAAAACCTTATAAAAGGTATATTTACATGTATAACATGCAGTATGAAAGAAAGTTTGATTTAGATATTTGTATACTTAATAATTATTTAAACATGTACAGAGAAATTAGCAAATTAATTTCAATATTTTTATATTTAATTATTATAAGTTCATTTACATTTATTTAGCTTTATCTTCATAATGGCACAGAACAGAATATATGTGCAATATTTCAATGAAAGTGTTAATAATTCTTTTGTAATGTGGATATTTGTTATTAATAGATATTTATTTATTTAGCATTACCATTTTAAAGGGATATCAAATAATCTCTAGAAGCTATTAAAAGAATCATCTTATAAAAAACATAAAAATATTATATGACTATAACTGCATGTAACTGCTATCAAGTTACTGGGAAAAAATAGAAAATAAGTTTTGCATGCGTTCTGTGCATTTAATAAATAAATAGCAAATTTGGTGTTATAAATTTATTCATTCATTCATTTTCTTTTCGGCTTAGTCCCTTTATTAATCTGGGGTCGCCACAGCGGAATGCACCGACAAATTATCCAATATATGTTTTTAAAAAGTGGATGTCCTTCCAGCTGCAACCCATCACTGGGAAACATCCAAACACACTCATTCACACACATACTCTATGGTCAATTTAGCTTACCAAATTGACCTATAGTGCATGTCTTCGGACTTGTGGGGGAAACCGGAGCACCCAGAGAAAACCCACGTGAACACAGAGAGAACATGCAAACTCCACACAGAAATGTCAACTGACCCAGCCGTGTGATATTCAATTAATGCTTTATTCAGTTTTTTTTTATTATATGAATGTACTTTTTAGATGTTTTTGAAGTACTTACTTACTTACTTGAGTTAAATTGACCAGACGAATAAGTAAGTCATTCAGAGTAATACTGAGTACATGCACATAAATACTTGATAAAAATCTTTCAGCCTTTCTTTTTTCTTGCTGGTCTCTTTTTATGCTACAAAATTAAAATCACAAAATTGAATTAATTCTTAGTTAAAATAGCCACATTGATTATTATATAGAATATGACAATGCAGTGTTGTTATATACAGTGCATAAATAAGTAAACCCCTCACAAATCGCTCATTTAAATGAATATTTTCCATTGGGAGCTTTACAATATAATAATTGTGCATATACATTACATTAGTCAGTACTAAAGGCAAATCTGGAGCTAACCTAACTAATGATAGCCATCCAAAATTAGTACACCCACATTAATATGTTTGGGAAAATATATAAAATTAAAAAGAGCAAAATTCAAGAGAAGAAAAAAAAATTATACAATTTTGTTTGTAATTTTTTTTCTCAATATTTAGCATGAATTTAAATGTATTATCTTTCATTTTCTATATAAGTTTGGTATCTAAAATATTATTTTAATAAATCCGTTTAATAAATCTGTTTTGTTTAAATGCACCAAAATATATTATCCTATACTCACTGAAAAATAGATCAAAATATTCGATTTTCTCATTTATGTTGAGCACTGTAAAATATACTTATTTTATTTAGCAGTGCAACAAAACAAGTACGTTTAAAGAAAATCTGGATTTAAAAATGGAGAACAAACAAGTAAATAAATAACTGACAAAAGGAAAAATGTTATTCATTTAAGCATATGATATAAAAACCTGAAAATATCTTTCAGCATATAGCTTTTTTCATGTCTCCTCTCATTATAATAACGCAACATTAAAAACACTAAACTGAATTAATTCTACAATAAAACAGCCACAGTGATTAATATGATTAAATTTGATATATAATTATTCATATAAATTATTATATTTAACATATATTTATTATTATATATTATTATATTTATTTATTTAAAATATAGTAATAAATTATATCATTAATTAAAATTAAATTAATAATAAAATAATTAATAAAAAATAAAGGGAACACTTGAACAACACAATGTAGCTCCAAGTATTCCCTTTATTTTATTTCATATTGGTTATACTTTTTAATAATATATATAATCATAGATATGACTATGCTAATGTAAAAGATTTTAATTAAAGATGTAGACATTAATATACCAAGAAACCGAGATCACGCAGTGGTTTGTGTCTCATGCGTGTGTTCTTCATAACTCTCTGTGGAAAGGCATGGTTACACCTGTGGTTTTCTTACCGATAATATGTAGTGGCTTTATCTCATAATCTGCATAAACATGCAACTTGTGAAAATTTGAGCGCTGGAAGCCACTGACAGATAAGAGACCACAGCAGTTTCTGCAGAGCATGTGGTTCATCTGTTCTCAGACTGCACAGCCACATTTTCCAGTGACCATATAAGGCTAAAAAAGACACTAATAACATTGTATATTATTTAATAAGTTAGCCTTCATTAATTTTTATACGTCACTAAAAAATCCAGTTTGTGCCATGTAGCCTTTTTAAAGCATTTTATTATCATTTACTATTTTATTTAAATGTAATTTATTTTAAGACCGTTCTTTTAAGCATTTGTTTGAATAATTTTTTAATTTGATTTCTTTTTAACTAAGGCTTTTTTATGCATGTTTTCATATATAGACGATGCAACTTTGTTAAATAAAAGGCTATGTAAAATGCTATATTCAGTTAGCACTTTATTCAGCTTTTTGATTAAATGAATGTATTTTTTAGACGTTTTTTCTACTATCAAGTACTTGAATAAGTTTAAACAAGTAAAATTTAACAAACAAATAAACAAATAATTGACAATACTACAGAATACATGCGCATAAATACTTGAAAAAATCTTTCGGTCTTTCTGGTCTCTTCTTAGGCTACAAAAATAAAATCACAAAATGAAATAAAGTCTAAATTTAAAATAGCCACATTTATTATTATTATTATATAGAATATGATGATGCAGTGTTGTTATATACTGTACAGTGCATATGAGTACACCCCTCAAAAATCTCTCATTTAAATTAATGTCTTTAAATTAATGTCTTTGCAACCTTCTGACAGCCTGTTCCTATATGCATTATATTTTAATGTAATTCATTTAAAAGTTATTCTTCATTTATTTGTATTTATTTGTTCATTAATTTATTGCAGGCCTCAGTCCATCTGTACATCGATCTCATAGTCTTGTTTTTAACATGTTTAATTTGTGTTTAATTAGAATAATTTTAACTAATGTCACTTTGCGCAAGGCTCAGTACAGCATGTCTTTACATTGATCTGAAAACCTGTTCTTATGCATCTATGCATCATTTAATTTTGTTGTAATTTGTTTATCTATTTATTTTATTTTTGCCCATCTCAGTGCATCTCTAGAAGGATCTGAAAGCCTGTTCTTGTGCATTTTAATTTCCTGTAATATAATTGGCAGGTCTTAGTGTGTCCTGCAGCTAGCTATGTGTTTATTAATCTTAGTTAATGCTGAGAAAAGCATTTATTACAGTATTTGTTCATATTAGTTAGATGTTATGTAATAAACATGCACAGGGTGGTGGCTCGGTGACTAGAGCCACTGCCCCTTTGCACTCACTGGCTGAGGTGCCCCTCTTGCTCATTTCCCCCCTCCCCCCATCCCCACCCCCTGTGTAGTTATCTTTTTTTTTAATGTGTAAATCACCGTAATGCATGAATGAATTATATTTTTGCACTTTTACACATAATAATCCATGATCACATTACACAATAATGAAACCGCACATCAAAATAACACATTGTCAATAATTTTTTTAGACCCCCAAAATTTCACAAATCATGTTTTCAGGGGAGACCATGCCTTATTTAGGGGAGCCGAGCTAGTAGTTCTCCCTCGTAGTTCGCACCCTGATTATTAATAAATGCTGTTCAAGTATTGTTCATTATAGGTTAATTTTAATAAATGCATTAACTAATGCAAACTTATTGTAAAATACACCCCTCACAAATCTCTCTTTTAAATTCATATTTTTAATAGGAAGCTATACAATATTATGTTTGTGCATAAACATTAGATTAGTCAGAACTGAAGCCAAATCTGGAGCTCATCTAACAAAATAACTTACAATAACAGTCCAAAACTGAGTACACACAAATGTATATGTTATAGAACAATATTAAATACAAATTTTAAAATGAGAAAAAATCAAGAGAAGCAAAAAAAAGAAAAATTTAGTTGAAATTTTGTTGGTTGTCATTTTTTTTTTCAACATTTTGCTTGAATTTAATTGTATTATCTTTCAATTTCTACATATGTTTGATGACTAAAATTTTGATTTAATAAGTATAGCTGTTTAATGGCTTCACGGTGGTGCAGTGGGTAGCACGATCGCCTCACAGCAAGAAAGTCGCTGGTTTGAGCCTCAGCTGGGTCAGTTGTATTTCTGTGTGGAGGTTGCATGTTCTCCCCATGTTGGCTTGGGTTTCCTCCAGGTGCTCAGTTCCCCCACAGTCCAAAGACATGCGCTATAGGTGAATTGGGTAAGCTAAATTGTCCGTAGTGTATGGGTGTTTCCCAGTGATGGGTTGCAGTTGGAAGGGCATCCGCTGCTAAAACATGCTGGATAAGATGGCGGTTCATTCCGCTGTGGCGACCCCAGATTAATAAAGTGACTATGCCGAAAAGAAGCTGAATGAATGAATATGTGCTTAATAAATCTGTTTTGTTTAACTGCACCATAATACATTGCCTATATTCTCAGAGAAATGGATAAAAATATTTATTTTCAAACTGGGGTGTACTTAATTATGCTGAGCACTGTATATATATGTGCACTGTATGTATATATGTGTATGTGTGTGTATATATATATATATATATGTGTGTGTGTGTGTGTGTGTGTGTGTGTATGTTTTTTCTTTGATTTTAATTAATTAAAATAAAACACATAGCAAAGCTGCAAGACACAATAAGACCTGCAAATTATATTACAGAAAATTCAAATGCACAAGAACAAGCTGTCACATTCTTGTACAGATGCACTGAGATCAGCAAAAAATAAATAAGTAGATAAACAAATTACAATAAAATTTGATTGATTTCATTACAGGTCTGAATGTGACTCTGCGTGCATCTACCAGTCCGTGTCAAGGCCGTCTGGAGGTCTACAACAGTAACCGTGAATGGGGTTTGGTCTGTCATTACGGCTGGAAAAAAGAAAATGGAGAGGTTGTTTGTCGATCATTAAGATGTGGAGACCATGTGCACTCTGGTATAGAAGAGGTTCGCTACAAAGATCAACCTCGGCCAGAACTGTACTTCATGGATCAAGTGCAGTGCAGATCTGATGGAAAGAGCCTTTGGAAATGCCCATTTGTTGAACCAAAAGATCCCAAAAAATGCAAGGGAGACAGCTTTGTTGCTGTTGATTGTTCTGGTGGGTTGTCTTTGTTTAAGTGGGAAAAAATAATGTTTTCTATTTGTATTGAAGGTATCCAGAAATTAATCAGTACTTTTCACCATAGGTAATGTTACACTGCGTTTGAATCTGAATGGTCAGACTGATAAATGTGCTGGAGCAGTCGAGTTTCAAACACACAACAGCATCATTGGTGTCTGTAATTCTAATTGGGGTAAGAAACAATATGTTTGCTTTAGGGCTGCAGCTATTGCTTATTTTAATAATCGATTAATCTACCACTGTAATCAATCGATTAATCTGATAAGCTTTTTTCATTTTTAAGCTATTGGGACTAAGGTATTGTGCAACAGAGCAGTAAAAAGTGCATAAAAGCCAATAACAGATTCTGACGTTAAACAATGGAAATTTTTTATTTCACCCAAGACTCATTTCATTTCACTGTGCTGACTCATTTGACTCAAATGACTCATCTCATTTCACATTAACTAATAATATAATTACAGGATAAAATAAAAATATTACTTAATTAAAATAAATGTAACCAGCAAATCAAATAATTCTTATACATGCAGGACCTTTACCATGCGTTAAATGAATAATGTTTTTGTAAAAAAAAGCATTGATTCCTACGAATGTAATCACTTATTTTTTTTTTAAACGATTAAATCAAATAATTTGATTATAACTTTCAGCCATAATTAGTTTTCTTCGGGTTTTGTTTCTTAGTGTCTAAGTTGTTATTAGTCAAAATGCAGAGAAAGTCTATGAATTTCACTGGATTACTCAAGATCTAAAAACACTTTTCATTATTTAGCATTATATCCCCCCCAAAAAAGTTTTTTTTAAACAGAATCATTTTATTTTGACTGAAATCCAACAGAGCAGTAAAAAGTGTATAAAAGCCAGTCGCAGACATGCACATTTATTGTATTATAATTTGCAGCTACTGTACTATATTCTGACTATAAATAATGTATTTTTTTATTTCATCTAAAATTACATTAATAATATAATTACAGGATAAAATAAAAACAAGCTACATATTGCATAATTAAAATAAATATAACAAGAAAATTAAAGAGATTTTCTAAAGACAGGAAGTTTAACATGCTTTAAATTTATTTATTTTTGTAAATAAAGCTTCGATTGCTACAGATTTAATCAATTATTATTTGTAATCGATTAAATGGTATAATTAGATTATAAATTTCAGCCCTAATTTCTTTTCTTTGTTTTTTTTCAGTGTCTAATTTATTATCAGCCAAAGCGCAGAGAAAGTGTATGAATTTCACTGGATTCTCATAAAAATACTCAAGATCTACAAACAATTTTTGTCATTTACTGTAGCTACACATCCCCCCTCCAAGCAAGTTTTTAAATGCTTTTTGAGTAGAATACTTTTTCAATATTACATTATTTTTAAATATTGAAATTAAACATGTAATTTGTCGCTGTTTGTTGTTGTCTTTGCAAATTACTATGAATAAAAATCAATCTAATACAGTGACGATTATCAGGACAGACTGACTGCAACCCACAAAAGAACTATTTAATATTCTTGTCAAATAAGATCCAGTGATCCTGTGAATTGAATACTTTTCAATTCATTTTCTTTTATTTTTACATTTGCAGGGCTTCATTTTAAACATTGATGTCAGTTTTAGTTACCAAAAATGCTTGTATATTTCTTTATAAACATAAAACCTATTTTACAAATACGTACAATTTAACATTTCACAATTACATTAATAACTCTTTATTTTTTTTTTTACATTTATAGGTTCTATGAGTTAGAGAATGAATGAATTAGTTTTCCTCTCAGATTCAGTTTTAATCCAATTAAAACATTACTGTTAATTAAAACATAATACAAATTGTGTGATTATTCCCATTTGCTGATATTATTAATTATTATTTTTTCTTTTATTTTTCTTATTTGAGAAGTGCATTTGCCACACAAGTTATATTCTATAGGCCTACTGTACATTTTCTACAATTTCTTCAAGTTTAGCTAAACAAAACTTATTTTGACTGGTGGTCATGAAGATGCACGAGTTTGCTTGTATATTATTTAACAAAAGGTTTTCTTACATTATAAAAATGTAAGCAGTGGTTAGTGGTTGGTTTGACTCAGAGCAGATGAAGATCATAATAGGACATAAAACTCATATTATAAAATCAGTGATACTGAAAAAGGACATCTCAAGTTCTTGAGTATGTTTTTGTGCAGTAAATAAAACTATGCCATTTGTTCAAACAGATAACATGGGGACGTCATATTTAAATATGTTTTGTGGTTTAAAGACAATGATGGTGATTGTAATTAGGTTTAATCCCACATTTGATTTCTTCATATTCATCCACTATTAAAAAAAATAATAGTTACAGAGTAAATAATATTTGACTATATACTTGCTATTGTAAACATATGTTGCATTATCCTAGTACTCATTCCTTTTACGGTTTATTTATATATAAATTTGACCAGTAAATCATTTGAGAAAAGGTTTAGTATTCATAACTCACTTCACAATTCACAACTGACACTTATAGTAATGCAACGATTTTCTTATGTATTTACTTTTTTTTTTATTCTTGGCCAGATAAAGCAAAGGCAGACATGGTATGCAAGGAGCTTGGTTGTGGGGATCACTATTATATCCCCAAAGGTGGAATATTTAAAACAGAACAGAACAAAGAAAATGTGAAGCTTAATTGTGTTGGGAATGAGAAGTACTCTTGGCAGTGTATGGAGCCGGCAACAGACTGCCAGGATCGAGCCAATGTCATCTGTAGCAGTAAGTAAAGTCTATATTATTATGTTTACTTGTAGGTTATTCTGATTGGTCGGTGACTGCATTAGTTCCCGCCCACTTTTCCTGCATTGTTGGTTCAGAATTTTTTCCTATTCCTCTTTGTTAAATCACTATAAACCCAGATTAAACAGAAATGCGTAGTTTGAGAAGGTGATGCTTTTGTACAATGAAATTACAAACTTTTGAATAAAATTACAGCAAATGCAGGAAATCACAAAATTATCAGCAAATGTACATGAATATCTAATTATTAATTGACCTGATATTATTAAATTTAATTAATACGTTTAATTATATGTCCTGTAATTAAAGGTTTAAAATGTATTAACAATAATAATATTAATTATAATCATAAATATTTTTATAAAGGGTATTATCATTATTGTTTTTATTATTATTATTATTGTTGTTGTTGTTGTTGTTGTTGTTGGATTGACATGCAAGTCAATATCTAAACCAATCAGCTACAAGGTGAATAACAACATTGTAAACTTGAAAAAAGATTTACATGAAAATTAAATAAGAATCAGCAGTTTTAATGAAGGAAAAAACTACAGTGCCATGATTCATTGCAAGTAATGATGGAGAAATACAAAACTGTTCAAATCAGTGGTTCTTTGTATTGTTTATAACAAAATACACATGCAAATATTCAATATTTTGGGAGTATAGAGCAGGGGTGCCCAAACTTGGTCCTGGAGGGCTGGGTAGGGTTGCACCAGCTGATCGTACGTTCCTTCTTAAACTGGAATGTAAAGTCCACACTAGGGGCTTAGTAACTACTAGCTAGTTTGTAACTAAATTTGTTCTCACTTCAGTTGCACCAACTGCTCTTAAGGCAAACCGTAGTTAGTAGGTCGTAAGCTCTCCATAAAGGCATGCGTAGTCGCATTGAATGACGTAATATCCAAATAAAAAGCATTTCAATCGTTAAACTGCTTTAAAATTCTGCAACTATTGCATCTATAAATAACTAGCCCATGAAAATGAAATTATAAATGACATTTTTATAGCACATTAAATTACAGTGAGTCACTAATAACAGACTACGCACATATCTGCATCACGAGTTGTGAATACAGGTGAAATTGAATGCACGAAGTTATCAAAACATTACATTTTTTATATCCTACTTATAAAAGAGGAAAGAGCTGAAAGAAAAACTCAATCATGAAGAAATTCTTGTTTTAATTGATGGATACAATAAACACAAAACACACCTTGAAAGAAAATTTTACTTTTTTCATAAACCCCAAAATATTGAGATTTGGGAGGAAATTATGACTGTGAGTAGAGGGTGATCATTCTTCACTATGATCGTGAGCTCCTCAATGTAAACTAATCTCATTGTCGTCTCTTTTCTACCGTTATACATGGGGGGAGGCTGCCATAAATATTTAGTTTGAACATAGCGTTACGCTTAAACTAAGTTCAGTGGTGCTACACAAACATATTTAGTAGTGTGTAAATTGTAACTTAGGGCTCCATTTTGACGATCCATATGCAAAGCGCAGGGCGCAAAAACATTAAGGGCGTGTCAGAATCCACTTTTACTATTTTAAGGACGGAAATGCCGCTTTGCGCTGTGGTGCATGGTCCAAAAGGGTTGAGATTATTTTCTTAATGAGTTATAGGTGTGTTTTGAGAATAAACCAATCAGAGTCTCATCTATCATTCCCTTTAAGAGTCAGTTGCGTCGCGCCATAGCGCATTTGCTATTTACATGACGGACTTTGTAAGTGGAAAAACTGAGCATTTCACTAGCAAGAAAACAGCTAAACAGAGCATCTACAGCTTGAGAATGAGAGATGAGCCTCCTCATTATTTACTTTCACTTTCACTCTCATGGATAGGGAAACTTCTTGTATGCACAGACATCCATTAGCCTATAAATAATTAATTTTGTTTGTTAAGCGCAAAGATTTGTTTCAAAGTGTGTTCAAAAAAGTAGTTATATAAGTTATATCCTAATACACATGCTGTGCCCTATATGGTCTAAAACATGACAGGTGGGCAAATCTAAGTTTGTTTTTAATAAAACAAATATGCATATGCATATAATAAATAATACTGCTAATAATGATAACATTATACAAAAGCAAATTGTTATGAATAAACTGAAAATACCCCCGAGATGAAGGCATGAAAGTATGGTTTTTATATTTATGTAGGCTAGAATATAATATTTTTTGTAATATTTTAATCCTTTATATTTATATCCTATATATATTCTTATTATATCCTATATATATATATATATATATATATATATATATATATATATATATATATATATATATATATATATATATATATATATATATATATATATATAATATCCTTAATATCCTTAATATTTTAATTCTTTCTCATATGTAAAGATATTTGCATATTGCTGTACATCCTGTCTGTATTAAGCAATGTGTAAGTGAGGCACACAACTAACGCACTCTAACGCACTGGACAATAGACCAGCTTTGTTCTGGTCTATAGAACAGTCTATTGTAGTTTCTCAAAATAGCAACACGCCAGCAATGCGCCTCAACACGCCTCCTTTTTTAGACCAGAACACCTATGGATGCACATATGAGCGCAAATGCATTTGCTATTTAAACAGCGTGGCGCAAGACGTAAAAATCGACTCTTGCGCCAAGCTGAAACTAGCAAACAACAATTGCGTCGCGCCATGATAGGGCCTTTAATGTCCCTTTAAGTCACAACTAGCGTATATTTTAACTTGTGCACTGTTGGTGCAACCGGCCCCTGGTGTTTAGTTTCAACCCCAATCAGGCACACCTGCTCTAGCCAATCAAGCTCTTACTAGGCTTTCTAGAAACATTCCTGCAGGTGTGTTGAGACAAGTTGGAGCTAAAATTTGCTGGACACAGGCCCTCCAGGACTGAGTTTGGGCACCCATGGTATAGGGAGACCAACTAGATAACATTATTAGCTGTATGTCATGGGAGTGGGTGGAGCCTAAGATCTCTTTTGTCATGCTTTGCTCACTGCAAGTCTCTGATTGTTTGAAGTCTCTGTTTTAATAATTAGCTAGTTTTAATGTGGTCAGATGGATTCAACAAAAATGTATACAACCAGTTAACAACTATAGCAAAGCTTATTCAGATAACTGAAATTGTGGTCAAATTTCTTCCTGGTGATGTTTTACATTTATTTGAAATATTCACATTATTCCAATGGTTTGTCTGTAAAATTGACTGTGATTTTTATGCTGCAATACTTGCATTACACAGAACACAGGAGGTTCCGGCTTAGGGATGGCAATAATGTATGCTCTGGATCAGTGGAGGAGTACAATTTCCCCAAAAAATCATGGGATCGTTTTAAGCAGAAAGATGTTAACCCTGAGTACATCTGTTCTCAACTGAACTGTGGCTCCACTGGAAATTTCACAAATAATAACGGAACAAACATTCTGACATGCTCAGGTAATGCCCGCTTTCTTACTTTGAATAAAATCACATCGTTACATCGTTCTCATTAGAGTGATGTTTAGATGAATGTGGATGGTTTGAAAGGTGTAACAAATAATAATAGGGTAATTTTATTATTATTATCATTATTATTGTATATATTATTATAAAAGTGACTTCTTAACCCATAAATACTTGTAGGTTGGTTATCCATTAAGATACCTTATTTAATAAAATGTATAAAGCCTGTAGAAATAAAAATGTAAATTTCTGCATTTATAGACAATGTCCGGCTTCGCAACTTCCCATCAAAGTGTTTTGGAGATGTTTACGTTGTTGTAAATGGAGCTGAATACGGAGTTTGCTACCCTGATTTGAGTCAGGATCAGCTCCATCAGCTGGGGAAGGTGGTCTGTCGAGAGCTCGGCTGTGGTGAGGTGATGGATGTGAAACGGGGGTCTAGAAATACTGGTTTGCTGAGTAATGTTGAGTGTCAGGGTGACGAGGAGTCACTTTGGCATTGCCTGACAAGGCATGAGCATCGATCATGCGACACAACTAGAGTTACATGTTCAGGTAACAGAGACGGCTTTTAAAATACTCAGAACATGCAAGAAAACAGACCCAAATTACCCAAATCTTCCAATATAATAATGTTGTTTTTTATGCTGTATACTGCAGGCAGCTTGGATGTGCGTTTGAAGGACGGTCTGGGTCAATGTTCTGGACGTGTGGAGGTGAAATGGGAAGGGTCATGGTGGTCCATTCAGTATGATAAGACCACTGAAAACCTTAATATGGTGTGTAAACATCTCGGATGTGGAAATTCTGTCATAATGCCTGAAAAACTCTTCGCCAACGGGAATCTGCAAACACTGAAGCAGTGGAGCCTTAAGTGTAAAAACCCCTCAGCAAAGCTTCATGAGTGCTTTCAGAAAACAAATTTACCACAAACACAACGAGAAATAATGAAAATAATGTGTGAAGGTAAAATATAGGATTATATTTTCAAATGCTCTAATTCTCACAAAGTTTATGAAAAATACAGTAAAAACAGTAATGTTGTGAAATTCTGTTTTAATATATATATAAATAAATATAAAAATTCAGTGTCACATGATCCTTCAGAAACAAGCGGATTATTATAAATCTTGAAATCAGTAGTGCTGTTAACTTTTACAGTTGCAATGTTTGGATCAAGTCAGAGTTTTATACTATATATATATATATATATATATATATATATATATATATATATATATATATATATATATATATATATAGATAGATAGATAGATAGATAGATAGATAGATAGATAGATAGATAGATAGATAGATCTATCTCTATCTCTATCTCTATCTCTATCTCTATCTCTATCTCTATCTCTATCTCTATCTCTATCTCTCTCTCTCTCTCTCTCTCTCTCTCTCTCTCTCTCTCTCTCTCTCTATATATCTATTAATTTTACACTTATTTAGCAATTAGACAAAACTGACAGTAAAAACTTTTTAAATATATTTTTAAAATGCAGGTCATATGTACTGTACATCTATTAATTTAGAAAATGTATTCTAAAAACTGAAGACAAACAAAAGGTTTTCAGTGCAGGTAATTATAAGCAGACATCCCAAGTCTCCCGGAAGCTCTTAGAGTCTCCCACATATTCATAGAGCCTCTCGGATGCCCGCAAATGCCTTTTTAAACTTGTTTTTAACTTGCAATACTGTTTTACTGTTTTTGTTAACTATAAACAACTTTGGTGAGCATAAGAAACTACTTTCTAAAACGTAAAAACAAAACTTTTGTTTATTAAGCGTATGTTTTAGATATTTCAGACTTTAATTAACCTGTAGAAATCAACCACAAATCCGTGATCTTTGTTTTCAGAGGAGCAGCTGATGTTCTTTGAAGGTGATTCGCCCTGCCGGGGCAGAGTTCGCATCACGTCTGTTGGTGATACAGAACCAAAGGGAGAGATTAGGAAAAACGTCAGCGACGTTTGCAACGCAATGCAATGTGGAAATCTGCTTTCATTTGAGAAGGAGCCAAACACCACATCTGTTAATGTCACATGTTCAGGTACATGGCTTTTTAGTATCCAACTGCAATATAACGCAAACATGTTATTTATTAAAATATGACTTAAAGGTGCTGTATGTAAGTTTTAATTGTTCTAAAGCATAAAAATAACATAATATGTTTGCAGACATTTAAGAAACATGCCAAGTAAACCTTCTTGTTTATCTAAAAAACAGTGCTAAAGTCAGTTATTCTGCTTTGAAAATGTGAGTTACATGCCGGAACGTCTGTCTTTATTTTAGTTTGTTTAACTCACCCACTGCCACTTTAACCAATTATATTTCAGCACCCCGGGTTGCCTTGTTGAAAACCATGTATTTCATTCATTCATTCATTCAGAAAGGCTCTCAAACAATGCATCCGTGACCGAAATGTGACCTCCGGTGGACAGTAGCAGACTCCGGACAAAGGAGACTCCGATTCAGACATCCACATGAGGTTACTAATTAGCAAATAATATAAATATCAGAGCATAAACATTTGGTGTGCAGGTTACATGGTAACCCCATGTCCTAACGACACGCTACGTGAGGAGATTTGCAGTGATAAGCAATTTGACTGTTTGCACCGGACGAAACACTACAGAAATTTAAATACAGCCAATCAGAAGCACCGAATATGCACTCACTCATGAAATGGCAAGGTTTATATTCTTATTAATACACATTAAACCTCTTTAACATTATTAATTGTAGATGCTGAATATGTGTTGGTTTTGAGTCACAGTTCTGAAGATCTGCTGCTGCTTTCAGTAGTGTGGCAATAAATATCATGTGAAATGGCATTCAAACTCGCATTGTTAGCATTTAACAGCGAATAAAGCACTTGAGGTGTACCTGAGGTGATCATTGTCAGTTTTCTGTTCAGCTGCAGGAAATAGAAGCCATTTCTAATATATCAATTCGAGGTGTTGGTTAGAACAAAAACTCATTTAATATGGAGAATATCCCTTATATCGCGTGCCGTTGCTTTTATATAGAACACTGTTTAAATCAGCATTGAGGCTTGATTGTCTGACTCGGTTTTTTTTTTGGTCCTCAATCTGGCAATCTGCACTTGTGTTTGTTTTGATCCAAGAATGCAATACATAGTTCAACCACTGGGTGTCAAATTTACATACTGCACCTTTAAGTTTAGGATTACGGAGATGGTATTACTTTTAGAGCATTCACTTGTTTGTTTGTTTTTTCTTTTCTTTTCAGGTCAGTCATTGTTTTTTATAACACTTATATAGTACCACCCATTGCACATTTTAGTGCTGTGAATTAAACCTTTTTTAAGGTTTATGATTTTTTTTAAGGTTTATGATGATTGAAGACTTATAAATCTTCAAGGGACAGCAACAATAAAATCAAATTAAATCAAAAAGTCTAAGGGTATTCTCGTTAAAACAACGTTATGCATGTTTTTTAATTGGACAATATTTTTAATGGGAAATTGAATCCATCAACAGAGTTTATCATTCAACCTTTGTCTTTACCCAAATACACTTTGATAAATCCATAAATGATAATTATAATACTTAATGTTTTTGTAGCAGCTGGGGAAATTGTATAATTTCCTTTGTACATGTCACATCATATCATATCATTATTGTTTTTAAAAGAAGTGTTTTCCCATTTGTTTGGTTAAAATACTATAAAATATTACTATTTTGAAATGTTTTAATTTAAATTCTGTTGACTTTTTAAATGTATTTTAAATGCAATATATTCCTGTTTGTTAAAGCTGTACAAATCAATTGTCTGTTCTCTGTTTCAAGGTATTGTATATTTATAAAATTTCTCATTCCTTTTGAATACTTTTACATCACATATTTCTCAAAAATATGAATCAGCATTTCAACTGCCGCTTTTAAAAATATAATCATAATCTTTGAACAGTAAATCAGCAAGGTAGAATGATTTCTGTCGGATGTTGTAGGACACAAATAGTGCAATGATAGTGAAAATTCTTTATGATGCCTTTTCAAGGGTCAGTGAATGTTAAGCTTCAAAACCCGGCTGCTGAAAGATGCTGGGGAGCAGTGGAGGTCTGCAGAGGAGAAAAGTGTGGAGGAGTTTGCAGAGAGACATGGACTTCTAAACACTCTGACAAAATCTGTCAGAATCTGGGCTGTGGAGATTCAGTTCCGAGCGAGTCATTTCAGACGAATGCTAAACTATCTGTAAATGACTATAGCGTGCACTGTTCAAGTTATGTGCAGAAAATGAGCATGTGCAATTATATTCCCATCAAAGACTCCTGCAACAGTCCAGCCCAAGTGATATGCAAAGGTAATGTATACTGAATGTTTTTGTGTGTGTGAACTACTCCTTCAACGCAATGTAAAATAATTTGATTACATTTTTGTTTGATACATTCCCTCTAGGCAGCATTAAAGCTAGACTGGAGGATCCTAGAGACAAATGTGCTGGAATTGTGTCACTGTTTTATGCTGGAGCGTGGACGCCCATCTGCCGTGACAGTCTTAATAGTGTGCTTAACAATGCAATCTGCAAGGAATTGGATTGTGGGGAGTTAACTGATAGTTCGAATAAGGAGCTTGAGTTGGAAGGAATTCAATGTCCAAATACTGCCAAATCTGTTTCCGAATGTAACTCCAAAACGATTTCTATAAAAACAAAATGTCATGTTGGCTTTTTGACATGCACAGGTATTTAACACTTTTTTTTTTCATCCATCAAACTCATACTGTGAGTGCACAACAGAGGTTGTGTTAGACTTTCTAATTAGCCATCATTTTAATGGACAGAATTTTCTGATATTATCTGTCGGCACCCACCATATTATTTCTGTATATATATTTATTATTTTATTTTAATGATGATGAGACGCTTTATTTTTTTTTACGATTTGAACTTTTTATTGATTTTTCTTATTTCAAATAATGCAGATGAATATCAAATACAGAGCATTAACATAAAAGCAGAACAATACAAAACAAATATATACAATATATAAATAAAATCATATAAATTGCGCAAATTAACCAAACCAAAACACATACAAGAAAAAAAATAAAGAAAAAAAGGATATGAGGGGTTGCTAGTCTCATAACCTTAATTATTATTTTTTCTCGTTACATGTTTGCTAACATTGTGTGTCGCAGAAATGTAGAAATTTTCTCCATTTATCAAA
The DNA here is from genome assembly GCF_903798145.1 of Danio aesculapii. Taxonomy (NCBI): domain Eukaryota; kingdom Metazoa; phylum Chordata; class Actinopteri; order Cypriniformes; family Danionidae; genus Danio; species Danio aesculapii. The sequence goes on along the minus strand of NC_079442.1, from coordinate 43,573,192 downwards.
ATAAATTTCAATCCTTCCATGTAAACTGTAGGAGAGTTTTTTAAAAGCTGCAACTCATCCTAACTCTGAGATCCACTTGAAGATCGGAGGGAAAGATTTCCAGTTTTTAACAATCACCCGTCTGCCTAGCATGATAGAGCTCTGTATCCATTGTGATTCAGCTTTATTCATGTGGCTTAAGGGCCAGGGGTCACCAAGTGTGCATAAGTCATACTGGGTCTGCAATATCTTTACAAGGTATTCATGCACCTCTCAGAAAATGTTGGACTTCTGGGCATTGCCATAATACATGACATAGGTCACCTGCTTCTTCTTGGCATCGCCAGCATTCTGGATTGTTTTTGAAACCTGCTCTGAACATCTGCTCTGAGCTCTGAAGATGTGTTCTAACATCTCTAGACATTAATTTTAAATTCTCAGCAATTTTTCCCCAGTTCTCGTCTGATAAGACACTTTATATTTTTTAGTTCAAGTTTGAATTTTGTATTTATGCGTTTACACTCTGTAAAAAATGCTGGGTTCCACACAATCCCTTCATGTTGTCCCAATACGAATCAATTAAGCTAACGTATGTGTTTTGACAAATTTAAATAAATTGAATATAAAACATTTAAGTTAGTCCCCAAAAAACTTAAGAGTTGTGTTATTTCAACTCATTTTATTTAAGTAGTTTGAACAAGCATTCAATTATTCATCATTCATTTTCTTTACGGCTTAGTCCCTTTATTAATCTGGGGTCACCACAGCAGAATGATCCGCCAACTTATCCAGCATATGGTTTACGCAGCGGATGTCCTTCCAGCTGCAACCTATCACTGGGAAACATCCATACACACTTCACACACATACACTACACTCTCAGAATTAAAGGTACAGGAGCTGTCTCTGTACCTTTTTCAAAGGGTACAAATTTGTACCTAAATGGTCCATAATGGTACCTCGAGGTACTTTTTAGGTACATTTGGGTACTAATATGCACCTTTGAGGTAGTATTGTGGACTCTGAGTACAAATACAGTATGTATCTTTTGAAAAGGTACTGCCCCAGAGACAGCTCCTGTACCTTTATTTCTGAGAGTGTATGGACTATTTAGCTTACCGAATTCACGTATACCACATGTCTTTGCACCAACGGTCTACAACCTTGACATTGCAACCTGATCATCTTCAAAACCACAGTTCAAAAGTCTTCATGTCCTAACCTGAAACTGATGCGCAGTAGAATGTCATAGGATTTCATTCGTTCATTTTCTTTTCGGCTTAGTCCCTTTATTAATCTGGGGTCACCACAGCGGAATGAACTACCAACCTTTCCAGCATATGTTTTATGCAGCGGATGCCCTTCCAACTGCAGCCCATCACTGGGAAACATTCATACACACTCATTCACACACATACACTACGGTCAATTTTAGCATACCCAATTCACCTATACCATGTCTTTGGACTTGTTGGGGAAACCAGAGCACTCGGAGGAAACCCACGTGAACAAGGGGAGAACATGCAAACTCCACACAGAAATGCCAACTGACCCAGCCGAGGCTCGAAAAAGTGACCTTCTTGCTGTGAGGGCATCGTGCTACCCATTGTGCCACATGCGTCGCCCCATAGGATTTCACTTAAAAATAATTATTATTATTTCATTTTTATTGATTATTAGTATTATTAATAAATCGGTGGCAACAAGATGGCTCAGTCATTAGCAATGTCGCCTCACAGCAAGAAGGTTGTAGGCTCGAGTTCCGGCTGGGCTAGTTGGTCGTTCTGTGTGGAGTTTGCGTGCTCTCCCCGTGTTTGCGTGGGTTTCCTCCAGGTGCTCCAGTTTCCCCCACAGACCAAAGACATGCGCTATAGGTGAATTTGGTTAGTTCGTGTGTGAATACGTGTGTATGGGTGTTTCCCAATACTGGGTTGCGGATGGAAGGGCATGCGCTGCATAAAACATATGCTGGAATAGTTGGCGGGTCATTGCGCTGTGGCGACCTCTGACATGGAGACTAAGGAAAATGAATGAATATTGTTAAATCGACCCTTCCCACTGGTGCAGACATGTCTCTGTCAGTCAATGGTGTAATTTCTGCTACTAACATTTGTGATCTGTTTCTTCGCATGCTAACGAAAACCTTTGATATTTGAACAGGACAAAAACGACTGCTCCTCTTTAATAAAGAACATGCATGTAAGGGTCCGGTGTACATGTATACTCAAAAAGAAACACTGTTCGTTAGCAGTCAGGGATGGAGCAAAGAAGAAGGCCAAATCCTGTGCCAGTATCTGCAGTGTGGAAACTACAAAACTCACTCAAGCATATCCAAAGACGATACACATGCAAGCAATTGGTGGAATAAGACTTATAACTGCTCGGGGAAGATGAATATGTGGGAATGTGAGAGAAATGATCAGCCTGTCCTGCTTCAACAGCAATTACACATTGAATGCGATGGTAGGAATCATCTCAGTTATAATCTTTCTACTCTTTAAAGGAGTCTTCCTTAAGTAATCCAGATTAATAACTTGTTTCCTATTTTAAGCAAAGGTTACTTTTTTTATAAACCACAACAGAAGATGTCAGACTCTCAAAGGGTACCCAAACAGTTTCTTTTCAATTGTTGTTTAGTCAATTCAGTTCATGATCCTCTAGATATGCTAACCTAGAATAAATGACACTCACTCATTTTGAGTTTTTTCTGAACTCCCAGGTCATGTAGTACCGTAATATCTCAATGTGTTTTTTCACTCCTCACCAGCTGAACCAGCTGTTAGGCTCTCCAAAAACTGCTCAGGCGAGGTGCTCATTGATAACAAGACAGTTTGTCAACGAGAGTCTCAATGGACCAATGACATGTCTAATGATTTATGTGACAGCCTCAAGTGTGGTAAAGCCATCCACTACTGGAGCACATCAGACCTCACTAAAAATTCCTGGCAATTGAGCTGCAATGGAAAAGAGACGTTATTGGGGCAATGCAGCCGGACAGAGGCCATATGTAATAAGATCTCTGTGGTCTGTCAAAGTAAGTTATGCACATGATACTGAGGTATAGTAGAAATTTAAATGTAGGTGAATAATAAATTGATGCTAAAAACTTCTAAAATTAGAAATATGTCACTGTCAGTATCAGTATTTTTTTTTTGCACTGGTGTTTGGAACGTGACTATTTTAAAAAAGGTAATATACAGTGTCAATACAATAAAACAATTGTTTATCTATGTTTTCAAATGAATTTAAAAGGGTGGTGCACTGCGATATCATATTTTAAACTTTAGTTGATATGTAATGTAGCTGTGTAATATGTAATATGCTCAAAGTTCAATGCAAACAGACACATTGGCTCTACAGAGTTATCTCAGCGAAGCCTACAGCGAATGAAGTTCGAGGACTGCAAAAAAATACATCCGAGTTAATGAGATCAAAAATGCTTCGGGTTACACATATTCTCCACGCGCATACACCTTGTGCAGCGTGACCAGAGGCGCTGTAATGTTATAGCCGAGAAAGCTAAAATGCCATCCAAACGCTGCTATTTCCACAGGGCTTCTTCTGTTTCTGTATTTGGGCTTCCAAAGGACACGACACAAAGACAGAAGTGCTTACAGTTTAATTTTAATTATGTTCCGGAAAATTATAAAAAATATATAGCTAGCATTTGACAAAGTACACCTTCGAGAATCTCTTCCAGTTCAGTGCTGGATTCGGCTAAAAACTCCTCAAAGAAGGAGCATCTCCGACCATAATAAAAGAAGTTGTGGATTGTGAGCCACAACCTGTACGTATTTTTATTTGCTAAAATTGATCTATTACAATCACAGTTTCTAGCAATAACTGTATGTTGTAGAATGGATGTAAAAAAGGATGTAAACAATGGGAAATGCTGTTTGGCACCGTTAACAATTTAGCTACAAATTTAAATTTATCCGTCAAACCCCTGTAAACACCCACAATCTTCGCTGCAGTGTTTCTCTATGTAGGCGTTTTCTGTGCATTTTCCATCTCAAATATCAAATTTGCAAAAGATATGTGAACGTTTTATATTACTTACACATGCTTATTCTGAATATATGTGAAAGACTGGAGATGGAGGAACTAGGAAATATGTCTTCATGTTAGTTAAGTAGAAGTATATAATCAAAGTAAGATATATGAAAAAATAATGTGATTTTTATTTTTTATTTTTTACAAATGAAGCATGAGCACACATTGCTTTGCATCTTATAAACGCAACCAAACTTTCAAAATACACTCTGGACCATAATCATTTCTTCAGTCTTTAATGTCACATGATCCTTTAAAAATCTAAAAAAAAAATTCTAAAATGCATAAATGAGAAAAAATTTGAGAAGCAAATCTGATTATGAAGGATCATGTAACACTAAAGAACAGAGTACAGATATGGCCACTGAAAATGCGCGTTTCTCCACAACAGTTTTGTGCTTTGATGCAAGGAACAACCGCTTTTCTGTTGTCGGGCCAGTGCAAGCAAATGCCCCACCACCCCCAAATCAAGCAACCTGCCAAGGGGTGCATTTCCGAAAACCATTGTTAGTCAACTAAGGTCCCAAGTTCCATCTTTGTAATAAATAAATATAAGGGAAAGAAAAAACAAAGCTACTGGTCAGTTTTAAGATATTCCTTAAAACAGGGGTTTTCAAACTTTTAGGACACACGCCCCCCCAAGTTTGTCCAATTTCACTCGCGCAAAAAGCACTTCACATAACACCTTAATTATATTATGGTCTTATTCAGATTAAGGCAAATAACTAATACTGATGTCCATGTAAACGTAGTCAGTATGTCTTCAAAGTGAAAGATCCAGAAGGGCAATTGTTGATTTGATTCAGAAGGGCACTTTTTGAAAACCCCTGCCTTAAAACATCTTATAGGCTAGTTTTTTTTTTTTTTTTTTGTGCTTAAGATTACCTTTATATTTCCCATTTAAATTTAAAGGTGTGAAATAATAAAGTAGTTTTAATTTAATAAGTGAAATTTCTTGCTGCGTTCTCCTTGATGTTTCAATAACGCATAATATTTTTTACACCACATTAAAGACACAGCAGCCAATTACTTTCAGTTGTTAAGAGTTGTCGGAGCGAATTTAGAATAGTTCTCTTTAAGCAACATATAATGACTTCAATTAAAAATTTATTTTAGAATCCATTCATTTTAAATTTTGTATGTGTTTTTTGTTCAGGCTAAAATGCCATGAATTAATTTGTAAGGTAATTCTTTCATTTCATAGATTTAGTAGGACTAATTGAGGAACTAATTATTCCATTTCATAATTAATTATAAAAGTAAAACATTAACTAAAACACGGATTTGCATTAATAAAACGTGGTCGTGGAAGCAAAATTGTAATTCGAATTATGTTTAGAGCTCCATAGTTTAATAGGCTAACAGTCAGTTAAACTATGGTATAAGATAACACACACAGCTGTCTAAATAAATAGGTTATAAAATACACAGTTGATCACTTAGGCCTATTAAAATATTATTTAAAAACTATACTGAAATAAAAAAAAGCACAAGAAAGAATGCCACTTTGATACAGAAACGTATTTTATCAAAGTGCTTTAATTTCAGACAGTTATTTAAGATTTTTTAATTACAAAGAAAATTAGAGTTATTTACTAGAGAAATTTAAGTTGGCGTGGGATCTGAGCAGTATTGGTTTACTGGCGAACGTGAGCAAAATGTTAATGCAGCACTTGCTTTGGGCGATTAGCGGCTGAGTGGAGCGCACGACCAGCGTCACTCCGCTCACATGCTCTGGCTGCTACAGTATATCAGTTCAGTATGTTCACTATGTTACATAACTGCCCCTGCTGGTCATGTCTTTCTTGTGTTAGACCATTTTGTGCTGTGCCACGCAGTACTGCAGCAGTGCGTGTGGTCATGTTTATTCACTCTTGTATTCTCTGTAGCCACATCTGTAATAATGCTGAAAATTCAGCTTTGCTTTAAAGAAATAGATACAATTAAAAAAACATTATTAAAGTAGAAATATAAACAGTATTTCACTGAAATAAGTAAAAAAAAAGGTTTCCTTTTGTATGTTTGCATAGTAACTCTTTCTTTTAGCAGTAATGCACATTTTGAAATATTAAATGATTAGTCAAATGTACAGAATGTCTAAGTTGCGCTAATAATTTGTATTTTCATTCCAGGCAGTTTAAGCTCCAGACTCAGCTCCACTGAGAAGTGTGGGGGAAAACTTGTGATCAAGTATGATAAGTGGCATTATATATGTGGAGATATGAATAACTCTGAGGTTTGTGGTGTTCTTAACTGCACACATACGGCACAGAAACCAGTGGATGAAAAACAAATAGCCAGAGATAAAAAGGTTTTCAGTCGTTGCCCATTAAATTACTACAGCTTTTCTCAGTGTGTTGAGTCTGCACAAGCAACATCATGCAATCCTGCTGAAATCAAATGCGAAGGTACTGAAATTAAGTTCAACACAGGAAAATAGTTTTTGTCTTGGCACTGCTTGCTTTCTTGAATTAGGGAGTAAATTTAATAGGTTTGACTGCTTATTAACCTTTAATCTTGAAAATGCAGGTTATGTTGAACCACAGGTGAGTTCTTCACCAGGTCTGATCGTGGGTCTGATACTGGCTGTGCTTGTGTTGGTGGTTTTGGTTTTCATGTGGATAAATCGCAAACGTCTGCTTTTAGCCTGTAAGTATCACTTCCAGCATTTAGAAACATTTTAAAAAGTGTTTTTTTACCCACAGGATTGCAAAATAATATTTGAAGTGCTTTTGTTTTTATCCTGTTGGTGGCAGTGTTTCCCACTTTTAGCCTCATGACAGCTTTTGCTATAACCAATAGAAGCAATCCACTCTCAAAATATAGAAGCAATCAACTCTCAAGATATATTTGTTTTTTTTATTCATTTTGAATTGAGAAAGATAATATTCCACCAATAATGTTCCACCTGTTTCTGCAGTGAGAAATTACAGAAGCAAAGAAAAAGACATCAATGTTAATGGGAATGAAATGGATAGCATGGAGGATGGAGGTACATTATTTTATACCCCCATTGAAGTTAATGGTTTCCTTCATTGCAAAACATATATTCTTTTTGCAATGTAAATTTAATTCAGTGCATATCTCCGCTGTCATCCATATATGTTTGTTTTAAAGATATGAATTCTATGAATCCTTTTTTAGACTTGTCTGAACGAAAGGCTTCACTATTGGATCGTGATGACTATGAGGATGTGGATTCTGTCATGAAGTCAGGTGAGATATTAAAATATTAGACTTATAATATCAGGTAATTATTATGGGACAATTTTGTTCATTTCTAAATGTGACACAGTCTGTTTGTCCACCCACTTCTCCTTTTACTGTAATGAACATATGAACAATAAAACCATAAAATAAGTCTTTCAATCTGAACTAATTTTAATACACAAAATTGCTGTCAGCATCTGAGTTTCTTAGTTTTTCATACTATTTTGGTCAAATACAATTAAAAACAGAGAAAGACAACAAGACATAATAATAATTAGTGTGTGTTTTGGCCCGTTTCCACTGTCAAAATGTACCAAAAACGAACCATACTGTACCACTTTTAAGTATCTTTTCGAAAGGGTACCTAATGTCTGAGCGAGGAGTGCAGCTGAATGCTGTTGATTTACAGAGATGCGTCACTAGTGCATACACAAGCCAGGGGAATGAAAACAAAGGAAGCGCCATTTTAAATACACAGCAGAGACATCGTAATAATATATACATATAATAACGAGCCATGGTTAACCTGAGCTTAAACAAACGTTGCCGTTTTGATGAGCAGCCTCAAAGCCAAGAAAAAAGCATAATTTACCCTGTGCCAGGTAGTTGTTTACAAGGCCATCTAAAGCATGAATGGTTTCGCTTTCTTGCATGCGCTCGCTGCTTGTCTAAATTTGAAATAACTTTTTGAGCTGAACATAATAATGTGTGTGCAATTATTGAAATGCTTCTGACATCTCATCCTTTCAGAAATGGACAAACTTGAGAGTGACGTGTGAAAAAACAAAGTAGAAGCCGAAAAATGAGCAAATGATTTTTTTCAGCAACCTAAAACAAACAAACTGCCATTTTTAACTATTATCAACACCTTTTGGACTATTATGAACTCAGAATGACTGAATTATTTCTAATAAGAAATTACATGTGCTGGTGAAGATTGAAGATACAGATGAGAGGTTTGCACTGACTGGGCTACATATTGCGTGTTATTTTTAAACCCAAATAAGGACTAAATGTATGCTGTGTGTAGTTTTCCTGTATTTGGTGACACATTGGAGACTGTAAGGGTCTGTATGTGTTCATATATATTGCATTTATTTATTTATTTTATATAATTGCAGACAATACAGTAGGCCAATTTGCTCTATCATTGATCTGCAGTTATAATTAAATCCTGTTCATAGAAAGGTTAGTAATGAACATTTATACACAAGTATTTATGTGTATAAAGCATCTGTTTTCTGAGAAGTGCTTCTTATATGATGCGTGAACAACCCGTACAGCTCTACTTTGACATTTTCTCGAGTGAGAATGACGTTGACTGAAACTTTGCCATACACCACGCCCACCAAAAGGGTACCATTGGTACATTTTGACAGTGGAAACGCAAGCCTGATAAAGGTGACCCGTGCAGACCCGTACCAGACTTTACCACTTTACTTTACGTACTTTACCACCAGGAAATGGGCCTTTTGTGTGCGTACACAGTTTTTTTTCTTGGTTTATAAATAATTGTGTACGTGTGTGTGCACTCCTAACTCTTAACATGAGTATTCCTAACATGAGGACAAAATGTCTCCACAATATAGCAATTACCAGTATGTTTTTAGGCCTCTTGATCCCCATAAGGAAAACTTCTCATGAGTAGGTCCACACAGATTCTGTGCGCACAGAAATCAGGAGATTTTTAGCGCATCATTGAGTCTATTTATTTACTTGTGCAAATGTGTGCTCATTTATATTTATTATATATTTTTTTAATCATTTTATTACTATGATTGACTAATATGAAAGTGTTATATAATTTATTTACAATACAGTTTGTAAATTAATAGTTTCTGTCTATATTATATGAGAGACTTGCCTTGTTTACCAAATAAGTGGATCTAATTGGATTTGCATTGTAAACATTAAATTCATCCATTCATTTTCTTTTCGGCTTCGTCCCTTTATTAATCAGGGGTCACCACAGCGGAATGAACCAGCAACTTATCCAGCATATGTTTTACACAGCAGATGCCCCTCCAGCTGCAACCCAACACTAGGAAACACCCATACACTCTTACATTAACACACAACGGCCAATTTACCTTATTCATTTAACCTATAGCACATGTTTTTGGACTGTGGTGGAAACCGGAGCACCCAGAGGAAACCCACACGAACACGGGGAAAACATGCAAATTCCACACAGAAATGCCAACTGGCCCAGCCGGGGCTTGAACCAGCAACCCTATTGCTGTGAGGCAATCGTGCTACCCATTGCGCCACCATGACGCCCTGTAAACGTGAAATAAGAGTTAGAAATATATTATTTTATATATATACAAAATCATTCTGCATAAACCCACAGATTTTTTTTTTTTACTAAATTCTGTGCAGAAATGGCAAAAAATGTCTGCAGATTTTGTCGGGTGGAGGGGTTGTCGTTGCTGATGAACGTGAAAAGGGTTGGGGAAAAAAAGTGAAAGTGAACAGCGGACGCAGGAGGAGGGCGGTTGAGGAGGGGGATCGGTAAAATGAGGTGCCGGATCAGATTTTAGAGGTTGCGGATCCGGCGTGTTCCGGCACAATTTAATTCCTGGAAGTCCCCATAAAAATAAAGCTGTGTGTGTGTGTGTCTGAGAATACTATTTTAACTTCTTCAACAGGAGAGGAGGATGAAGATGATGATAAAAGTCAAGGATCCTCTGGAACAGAATATGATGACATTGAAGGACAAGCCAATAGCAGATCTCCTTCCCAAACCTTCAATGATGATCACCTCAACCGTCCACTCCTTCCCAAGAGACCAGAGGACATTCTCGGTACGCCACCACAATCCACATCTCACACAGTGTGTTTGTTGCATTTGGTTTAAATTCTTGTGGAAATAATGGTTCGCTTTTTCCTCTGTCCTCTCAGCAGATCAAGACTTGTATGAAGTGGAGACGGAGAGGGATGACTATGATGATGTCATGTCCATCGAGGCTACACATGAAGAAAATGTAGAGACGACAAAGCCTGAGGCAAGAGTAGATGTAGATCTGGAGGCAGGGGCAGATTCAGATTCAGAAGCAGGTATAGGCACAAATACAAATGGGAAGGTGGTGACCACAGAGGTGGAGGTTCATTCTTAAACAGAATGATGAAGCAGACCCAACTTCATTTACTTTACTGGGAAGATAACACAGTCCCATTTACGGCACAAATGGTAATATCACTTTATTTTGATGGTCCCTTTAACACATTTATTATAAGTTGCGTAGTATCTCCATACCAACTGATTATCATTGGAGATATTAATATCATAGAGATTCATTGGATAAATTGTTGTGTACTTGCAAACATTTTTTATTGTCAGAAGAATGTAAGTGGAGGGGTATCAGCAGATATAGACTACCTGCTAATATTCTAATGAGGATTAGTTAGCATGTAGTCGCAGTGTTGAAAAAGGACCACCAAATTATAAGTGATACTCAAATGATTTTTAACTTTTACAATTTCGCACATACAGTATAGACTACATCCATTAATCCATATACATTAATTTTTTATCTTTTATTTTACGTCAACATTGAGACAGATGTGTTTTAAAACTGTACGTGGAATGGTGATTAAGGTGGTCTTGTTTTGCTTTTTACACTTTTTTTTTCCTTTAGTGCATAATGTTGCTGCAAGAAAGACATTCAAAGACACTTTAAAGGAACTCCTTCAAAATGCCCCTATTTTAATCCTGAATTTACTTCCAGGAAAATGCACATCACAGTATCAGGAATTTGAAATAAGAGAATATTATTGTTGTATTTGTAGCATTTTGTTTTAATGACCGAAAGATGTGATTTCACAGGCCTAAAAATTCTACTTGAGTCTGAATGTAACTCTTTCCATTCAGACAAAGTGAAACATTATATACAAAGTTCTGTCATGAAACTCTATCCAGCATGCAGGCTGATAGATCATATCTAATCTTTTCCTATATCATAAACTACTTGGCACACAGGGGATTGCTCGCTGTCGCCTCTTTTCCCAACATTTTAAATGCCTCAGTGTCGTTTCCACTAGCAATCTGCAGCGTGTTTTTAGAGAGCCTCCTCCACCCCAACTCCACCAGTGTATAGATCTGCTTTGTGGGTTACGTGTGTCATGTTTGCAGCAGCAGTGTTTTATATTTTTATACATCATGAGTGTGAATTTAAGCAAGTAGCAAGTCTCAGTACCTGCTTTGCTGCAATAATCAAAGCAGCAGCAGCAGCGTAGCAGGTCTATTCCGCCAAGACCAGACATATTAAAGAGCCCATATTATACATGAAATAGGGTCATATTTAGGTTGTAAGGGTCTCCAACAACAGTCTAATATGCATGCAAGGTCATAAAACACTTTGATGGTCTTATAACCTGCATTTATTTTTACCTAATTATCCCAACGACTCCCATATGATTCGTTCAGCGATTCATTTGTTCCCAACCCCCTCCTCAGCGCGAAGCTAATCTGCGCTGATTGGACCGATGACAGCCTGCTGCGATTGGTCGACAGTGACAGCCTTCAGCACGAGACAGAGTGAAATGCCCAGCTGGTAATCAACTATATAAAAGTAGTCACAGTGCACACGCGCTTCATAGTGTAAGGCTTTTTTCACACACACACACACACACACACACACACACACACACACACACACACACACACACACACACAACCCTCCTCAGAAGAACTGGGGAGATCGACGCGAGTCTCTCTCTCTCCCTCTCCCTCTCTCTCTCTCACACACACACACACACAACGCTCCTCAGAAGAACTAGGGAAAGCGACGCGAGTCTCTCTCTCTCTCTCTCTCTCTCTCTCTCTCTCTCTCTCTCTCTCTCTCTCTCTCTCTCACACACACACACACACAACGCTCCTCAGAAAAACTAGGGAAAGCGACGCGAGTCTCTCTCTCTCTCTCACACACACACAACGCTCCTCAGAAGAACTAGGGAAAGCGACGCGAGTCTCTCTCTCTCTCTCTCTCTCTCTCTCTCTCTCTCTCTCTCTCTCTCTCACACACACACACACCACACACACACACACATCGCTCCTCAGAAGAACTAGGGAAAGTGACACAAGTCTCCTGTCTCCTAGCTTATGATCGATCGCCATAGCAACGACAAACGGCAGTGGAACGCGAGCTCACAAAAGCCTTTAACGTTAAATCCGTAAACAAAGCGGCACGCGTCGCGTTTTTAACGTGGCTTACATGTGATAAGAGAATATAAAGAGTAACCGCGTGTACTGTACCAGGTTAACAACTCATCTTTGGGTAGAGACTGTCAATATTATCCATCTGAGCACAGCGTGACTTCATTCGACCGGCGGCGTCTGTGTGTGTGTGTGTCTAGTGTTTTTTCTGTGTTAGTGGGCGGGGCCGCAGGTTTCAAATCTCCCTGGTTTGCGCGCGTAACTACTGGCGAGGCTTGTGTTTCGTGGCTGCGTCATCGCGAAACACCTTATGACTCGTTATCAAGGCGACTCGTTTGAAGCACTATGAGTCGACTCTTTTATAGATGAATCAATAGTTTTAAACACTGTACACTTACAGATTTAAGCCTTAGCTGGATATTTCACTTCACTTAGAGCTGTGGTACACACTACATGGAAGGGCATTTTCAAAAACCCATAATATGGGCTCTTTAACATTACAATACATACATATTACTGTACTAAATCTCTCCGCAAGTTTGTAATGACAAAAGTGAACTTTGAGTTTTTGTGTGCTTTTGACATAACCTTCTGTATATCTTTCAGCTAATAGAAAAAAATAACTTTTAAAAGTTCAATTCTTTGCCTTCCTTGTCAGTTTGCTCAGGAAACTGTATATCAGGAATTCAAACTGACTAGACAATAACAGGCATGCAGATGTTTTATATGTTGATGCAGGAGTAACTGAAGCACAAGCTGTAAAGGCTCTGCCCTTTTTTGGAGAGGGGCAGGGAGCAGCAGCTCATTTGCATATAAAAGGACTTACACAAAACAGCATGATTTTGATTCTGCCTAAAAAGGGGCATTTATGGTATAAATGAATAACGGAGTATTTTGAGCAGAAACTTGATAGACACATTTATGAGACACTTGAATCGATTCAAGTCTTGTGTAAAAAGCAAAATAATTGAACATTTATTACAGTTAATGCATTCATTGCAATGATTTAAGCATTTTAGGAAACACTTGAAAACATTGGTTTGTAAATAAAATATGAAATTTTCAAATGCATCTGGATTAATGTGGATGTAGTCTTAGGCAAAACTGATTTTAGGTAAAACTTGTAAGATTATGACCTGATAAATTGTTGACAGGATGGTCAAACTTTAAGTTTTGTTGCACTTTGTAGTTTGCTTCCAAGTCTTTTCAATAATTTAAGATGTTGAATCTCATAAGTAGGCCCACATAATATATACATCTTGACACTGAACTTAATTCACTAAATATGAACGTGGTTGAAACAAGGTTATTTTAGTTAATGAAAACGATTGAAAAAAATGTAAACTAGTTGTTTTTTTAACTAGAGCTGAAACCGTATTGTGTATAAAAAACTCAAACTAACTAAAATCATTGCAAAAACATCCTTTATTTTCGTCTTTGTAAATGTATTTAACACATACTTCAAGCCTTTTAGAAGTAAATCTATTTACTTAGCGCTGCTAGGTGGTTGACCCGTATGGCACCTCAAAGTCTGTAATCCTGATGCCACTGGCCAGTTCAAGCCGGCCCTCCTTCAGTCATCCTCGCAGTTGCTCTAGCAACAAAAACAATGGCTGGACATGACAGCAGAATGGTGACAACATTAAATACGACCTGAGCAGACACTTAAAAGTATTAATTTAACACATTTGTCCCCAATAATGGGTTTTATTTCTGTATTAGTGATCCTGGACGTGAATGAATCGTTATTTTTAACCAGATCTTCTAAGTAAACCGGTTGAACTAATTCACCAAATCCAACTGAATCATTTGAAATGATTTGTGTCCCCAGTAACATTAAGCACTTATCCACAAACAGCTTACTTTTTAGCATACCTGATACCCCCTCTGACTCGAAATAAGCCAATATATACAGAGTTATTCAGTTATTAGAACAGTACACGGAGATCAGGTTCGCGTTAAAGATCTGAACTTCCCATCACTACTGTGTATCTAACCCTGTGATCTAACTTCAGAAGCAGCCTTGCACACATATTGTACTTAAGACTGTCTTCAGGGCTGTTGTATTTGAATTTGATGATAGGTACTGTAGATGGTAGCGTTCTTGTGTCAAAAAAATGTAGCCTATCTTTGGTTGAGATTTTATTGATGATTTGAATCTTGCACCTAACAAATATCCTAATTCACAAGAACAAACAAACAAACAAAAAAATGTAAACTAATACTGAAACTAATAAAAACTAAACTAAAACTATGCAATTTCAAAATCTAAACAGTCAAAAGGAAATAAAAACTAATGAAAATCCAAAACTATTATAACCTCGGGTTGAACTGTTTATTAATTAGACTAATAAGATAAGAATAGTTAATAGTAAGACATGTTACAACAATCAGCACTGGAATGTAAAAAAAAACATGCTGCCAGACTTGTATCCAGACTTTTTTATTATTAATTATTAATAATTAATTTAAAAAATGCATTATTATGGGCCTACTCATGAGCATGTGTAAATGTATAGTTATGACATTCTTCAAGATCGTATGTATTTTAAATGTAATTATGGTGATAATATTATGTTTTGTTTGTTAAATCCCAAACTCCAGTAATCCACTGTAAACAAGCTTTGTCTTCTGCTTGGTTTTGCTGTTCTTTTCATTTTACCTGCATTTGATCTACTTGCTATTAAAACTGCTTTTATAGATTTTTCAATTTAAGATTTATTTCACATTAAAATAATGAATAGCTCTGACTCTTGTGTACACTATAATGCACACTCTTTAAATGTCAAGTATCGCCAGTAAATCTCAGTGAAGCTGGAGGGAGAAATGATATCAGTGGAGACCTGCTCTGGTGTTGTGCGTTAAACTGTATTCCTCTACAACATCTATAGTTTGATTCACAGCACAAGAGTTTGCTCTCTGTGTTTCATCAGGAAGTCCTCCCCTAAACCTTTCATGATCAGTGTGTTTTATGATAAAGATGTCTGATTACATTTGAAGTCCGCTCACACATGCCAATATTTACACATAGTAACAGCTGGTGTGTACTGTAACTAGTAGTACTAGTGTTACTGTATTTTGATGATGTCGTCCTGTGGTAAAGTTCACATGTCATCTGCTTTACCCAGAGGGGCTCATTTGTACAGTAAGTGGTTTGTGTAAACACAACATGTTTCTTTTGAAAATAATTGAGCACGTGTCTTTAGGGGCCAGAAACTCTGAATAGAACATTCCAAAATTCCATTAAGATTATCTGGGATATATTTAACATTCTCCACAGTTCCGTGAAGAGCTGTTAAAAAAAAGACTATTAAAAAAATGTATTCATGCCTTGTTCCTAATTGAACTAATTAGCGTGACACCCTATTAAATAATGAGTGGACATGTTTGTCTTTGGTTCATACTGTATAACCCCATATGAAAAAGTTATTTTTCTTAATTGTATTTAAGTAATGTTAAATTATATATTTTTAGAGTATTCTTGATGTAGTAAGTATATTTACAGTACATCTACAGCGGGGGTTAGATGTCGCCTACCTTGTTGTTGTCTATTGGAAGGAATGCGTCAAGAGCCACCGTTTTAGTACAGGGTAGTCCTTTGAAATGAATGTTAGACCAAGGTGCAGTGGAGGACTTGCAATCCACAGCGACAATATACAGTTGAAGTCAGAATTATTAGCCCCCTTGTTTATTTAGTCCCCAATTTCTGTTTAACGGAGAGCAGATTTTTTTCAACACATTTCTAAACATAATAGTTTTAATAACTTATTTCTAATAACTAATTTATTTTATATTTGCCATGATGACCGTGAATAACATTTTATTAGATCTTTTTCAAGACACTTCTTTACAGCTTAAAGTGACATTTAATGGCTTAACTGGGTTAATTAGGTTAGCTAGGCAGGTTAGGGTAATTAGGCAAGTTACTTTATAACGATGGTTTGTTCTGTAGACAGTCGAAAAAAAAAGCTTAAAGGGGCTAATAATTTTGACCTTAGAATTGTTCTTAAAAAATGTTTAACTGCTTTTATTGTAGCCGAAATAAAACAAATAAGACTTTCTGCAGAAGAAAAAATTTTATCAGACATACTGTAAAAATGTCCTTGCTCTGTTAAACATCATTTAGGAAATACTTGGAAAAGAAAAAAAAAATTCAAAGGGGGGCTAATAATTCTGACTTCAACATATATTTATGATCGGGAGTTGTCCTGGTGGTCAGTATGCGAATATTTTATTAAAATTTTATAAACATTATCATTTTACATCACTTTTCTATATTGATGGATATGTGACCACACTGGGATTTCCGACAAAGAGCATGTGTTTGTGTGCATAGAAATATATTATCCTCGCTCTCTGTTAAATTTGATCTAATCCATGTGCTGCAATCCATAACTGCCAACTGTTGTCATGTGTACCTTTTGTAATCACATTACAACCTTGATGTTCACTAACTTGTTAGTTGTTTAACAATCCGTCACTTTTTGCAGAGACCATGTGTGGACATACAGTGAAATTAAATGTGTCTCGCAGAACTATGCTATACAAATCAATGTAATCACAAATATAAAATCATCACTGGATGTAAGAGCTATTTTAAATTGAAATACAATTAAGTCAATCCATTGGAATTTTTTCAAATACTGTTTATTTTTTTTTAAAGTTATTTTTATGTAACTAATATATTCCCTGTCTAGATCCCTAAGTGCCAGCAATTGTTTTTGACTTTCTTTAAGAAACGAGTACTTTGTTTGGTGTAATCTATTTAATAATTATTTTGTGAATTTCCTCAACATCCAATATATTCTAAAGCTAATAACGGCCTGAAAACAACCTTCATGTATCATCAGTGATGGACGCTCAGAAATGTCTTATCAAGCTGTCATCTCAGATGATGCTTTGCTCGATGTTTCCATGAGTCTAGACACACAACAACAACGTGCTGTACTCTGAGAGCAGAAATAACCTTCACAAACATGCCTGTGGATTGCTGATATAAGAACTTGTTGGCTGTGAGATTGTCATTTTCCATAACAGGACAGATTTATTAGCTGTCAGAAACACGGGAGGCATCACTTCTTCAGCTCTTCAGTCATCCCGCTGTTTCATGACATCTGTCCCTCAAAGCCTTAGGGGATACTGGCGAGAGTGATGCCCTGATGTCAAGTTATATGAAACCTGTTTCCTCTTGAATATTTATTTATTAAATTCAGGAATTATATATATATATATATATATATATATATATATATATATATATATATATATATATATATATATATATATATATATATATATATATATATATATATATAAAAAGTTTTAACGCACCCTTATTGAATGAACTTAATTATTGGATACGTTTAAGAGCAGTTTAATAAATATGAAAAAAGGCTAAATTTTGAAACTATATTTTTTATATTCATTCATTCATTTTCTTTTCGGTTTAGTCACTTTATTAATCTGGGGTCACCACAGAGGAATGAACCGCTAACTTTTCCAGCATAAGTTTTACGCAGCGAATGCCCTTCCAGCTGCAACCGATCACTGGGAAACATCCATACGCACTCATTCACACACATACTTTACGGACAGTTTTAGCCAATTCACCTATAGCCCATGTTTTTGGACTGTGGGGGAAACCGGAACACCCAGAGGAAACCCACGCCAACACTGGAGAACATGCAAGCTCCACACAGAAATGCCAACTGACCAAGCCAGGGCTCGAGTAAGCGACCTTCTTGCTGTGAGGTGATCGTGCTACCCACTGCGCCACCATGACACATTTTTTATATTCATTGGGAAAAAAAATATATAGACGTAAAAATATTATTGCTGCTTATTTAAACTACTTATTTAAAATGAGCTGAATCAGCACATTTCTTGAGTTAGTTCTTTTTGGGGGGGAGACAACTTTTGAGACACATTGTTTTGTTCAGTCCACTTAAATTTGTAAAAACAGTTAAGTTAACTTAATCGAATTGTGTGGAAGGGTGACACGGTAGCCCAGTGGTTTGCGCTGTCGCCTCACAGCATGAAGGTTGTTGGTTTGAGTCTCGGTTGGGTCAGTTGGCATTTCTGTGTGGAGTTTGCATGTTCAATTTAATTTCAATTCACGTTTATTTGAATAGCACTTTTACAATGTAGACTGTGTCAAAGCAGCTTCACATAAAAGGTCTGCTGTTCATAGTGTATATAAATGAAATGCAGAAACCTGTGTGGAGCACATTCATTCGTCATACCGCTAAGTGATGCACTGATTGTGTGCTTTACTAAACAGATAGGTCTTTAATCTAGTTTTGAACTGAGAGAGTGTGTCTGAGCTTCAGACATTATCAGAAAGGCTATTCCAGAGTTTCGGAGCCATAAATGAGAAGGCTCGACCTCCTTAATTAATAGATAATTGTTGGTCATCCAGTCTTTAACATCTTTAATACACTCAGTTAGCTTGGACAGATTAGACGTCTCGTCAGGTTTAGTTGAAATATATAATTGAGTATCATCTGCATAGCAGTGAAAGCTGATCCCATGTCTTCCAATAATGTCTCCCAGGGGTAGCATGTATATTGTAAACAGCAAAGGGCCTAAAACTGATCCTTGAGGCACCCCATATTTTACCGGGCTGATTTGTGAAGGCTGTCAATTAATATTCACAATCTGGTAATGGTCAGCTAAGTTTGACTTAAACCATTGTAGAGCCTGTCCCTGAACACCTGTAGACTTTAAGCGATTTATGAGGATATTGTGGTCAATGGTGTTCTCCCCGTGTTGGCATGGGTTTTCTCTGGGTGTTCCGGTTTCCCCCACAGTCCAAAGCCATGCGCTATAGGTTTATTGAATAAACTAAATTGGCTGTAGTGTGTGTGTGTGTGTGTGAATGATTGTTTATGGATGTTTCCCAGTACTGGTATGCAGCTGGAAGGGTATCTGCTGTGTAAAACATACGCTGGATAAGTTGGCGGTTCATTCCGCTGTGGCAACCCCTAATGAATAAAGAGACTAAGCTGAAGGAATATGAATGAATGAATGAATTGTGTGGAACATTTTTTACAGTGACAAACACAGTAAAAAAACAACTCATTGGATGAACTCAATTTAATTAGGGTTTCAATAAACATGTTTTGCACCAACTCAAAACAAGGCAAAATTTCCACTGTGACATACAACTGATTTAGTCCAATGCAATATAAATACAGTTTAAATTATTAATTTTAATATATATATATATATATATATATAATATTTTTTTTAATTTTTATGTAACTTAAACTTATTTAATCTGATAATACATTAGGTAAAACTTCTGATTATGTTACCACTACTGCAAATAAAGACAAGATACAAAGCTTGGCTGAATTATTTTTGTTTGAAACTCAAATAAAACAAGTATATTATAAGTAAACAAGTATAAATCATTCCAGTTATTTAATGTAATTGCAAAAAATAAAGAGACCTGGGTTCACAATTGAGGCTCTGGATTTACAATTTCTAGATTTTGAGTAAAACTTTATTTTGGTTTTATTCTTTAAACTACTAATTATATTTATTTTAAATGTCAAATTATAAAGTTGTCATTTAGAGCATTTTTGCATAAAATAACAAAAAAGGTGTCATTGTTGTAAACTTGTGTAGTTAGATGAATACACTATACCACAATATCAACGTTTTACCTTCAGTAGAGTTAAGAAATCAGTATTTGGATAACCCCAATTATCAGTCAACAAACGAAAACATTTCTTATTCCATCCAGATTTTCTGGACAAAAAGGCTCTATTAACAATATTGTTATCTGTTGGACTTGCACTACTGGTCAAAAGTTTGGGGTCATTTTTTTTTTTTTTACATTTTTTTATTAATTGTATTTAATAATTTAAAAAAATATTGTTCTGTTCATCAAGGCAGCATTTATTAAATTAAAAAAAATATATATTAAATTGTTAAATATTTATTTATTAAATATGTATTTATTACTTATTGTATGTAGTTTCAAATGAAATTATTATTCCAGTCAGTATTGCTTTTATTACTATTACCATTAATAATAATACTAATTAATATTAGAGTGATTTTGGAAGGATTATGTGACTCTGAAGACTGGATTTTAAATTTACCTTTAAAATGACTGGAATAAATTATTAAATTTAATTATAAACTACTTATATATATAATATTATAAAGTACTGAACAGTTATTTTATAGTGCAATAACATTTCACAATTGTACAATTTGTACTGTTTTGATTAAATAAATGCAGCCTTGGTGAGCAGGATAAGCTTGCTTTAAAACATTTAAAAATCCTACTAACCCCAAACCTTTGACCAGTAGCGTATAGAACAAAACAAATATTAACATTTCACCCGAACTTATACTTAAGTTTAGTAAAAGATTTTTGAAACTAAATTATGAAATTTAAACAAGCAGCAAAAAAAAATTGAGTATAAAATTATACACCGTAAAAAGTTGACTCAACTTAAAATTTTAAGGTAACCAGCTTCAGGAAAACTTGGGTGAGTCAACTTCTCTTTCTTTTTTTAACAGTATAAACTATACATACTATGTGTGTTTACTGTATATATATTTTTTCATTGGCAAAAGAATGGCCAGAAAAAGTCTAAATGCTGTCATTTTCTTAATTACAAATATGAAATAGCCTTAAAAACTTTGGTGAAAGCCGGCAGTATTACTGACTATATCATTTAGATTTTTTATTACGTTTAAAGGATAAAACTGTAAATTGTTTAAGTGTGGTTGTGACTGTTTTACTGCCAGCCAGTGTGGTGGATGATATTTTAGTGTCGTCGTAAAACTCATAAAAGTCAAGTTGTCGAGTCTGTCAACAGAGTTCTGAAGCTCAAAGAGCATTTTCTGCATACACGGCATGACGGTTTATTCCAGTCTCTCTGTGCTTGTCTGTGTTGCACTACATGAAAGTGGCATTTATTGGCTCTATCAGGCAATTAGAGCCTCATATCGACACATCGCTCCTGCAGTTCTCTCTGATGACTTCATTTCCATTTCTGCAGGTGTCAGAGTTCCAGGAACTGACACTGTAGCGACATGTTTACCAGCGTTGTTGCTCCAGTGGCCCACAAAAACTATTCAGACACTTAAAATATCTGAGTGTGATGGCTGTGCTTTTGGAGAACATGAAACAGGGTACTGCAGGATCTTTTCCGCTATCTTACTGTACTTTTATTCTTCATGTTGGCTCAGGGACTCCTAACGTCATCAAAATTGGTCCTGAATAAAATCGTGAAGTGAAGAGAAGGGGTTTGATCGCGAAGTGTAGGGGCACTTTCTCCTAGAGAATAAAGAGCAGGTGCTCAAGCATTCAAAGCCCCCCCGCCCCTCAGCTTGTTCCTGCATACTGTATATGAATATGCACGATTATATGTGACTGTGTATAATAATAGATCTACTTGTGCTTTTAAATTAACGCCGTTTCAATCTTTAATCCAATGATCTTTCTCTCCCTCATGTCTCTTTTCTTGTCATCAAATGATCCAATTAATTCCCAATGGGAAAATCATGTTCAAACCCAACTTTGGGCAAAAATGAACTCTCTGTCTTCACTCTTAACATTTTTTTTTGTTTTGCTTGTTCAAACTAATTTAAGATGAGCTGCACCAACACTAATTTTGATTTTTTGGGGGGCAACAACTTACATTCTTTTAAATTATGTTAAATCTACTGGCAACAAGGTGGCTCAGTGTTTAGCACTGTCACCTCACAGCAAGAAGGTCGCTGGTTTGATTCCTGACTGGGTCAGTAGCATTTCTGTGTGGAGTTTGCATGTTCTCCCTGTGTTGGCAAGGGTTTCCTTCGGGTGCTTTGGTTTCCCCCACAATCCACTTAATTTGTTAGCTTAATTTGTATTGGGAGAACATGAAGGAATGTTGCAGAACCCAGCATTTTTTACAGTGTTGTTTGTGGATATATATCATACAGAAATAGGAAGCAAAAACACTATTGCAACTTACATTTTTTATGAGTTAAAATGTGTTTGTGAATTTCGTGGATGCAGTTACAACTTTTTGTCTTACAATTCTGATCTTCCTTCAAGGGACCTGGTTTCTTGATTTCTCAGCAGCGGAAGTCGGCATAGTCATCATAGTAAATTTAGTGTGCCGTGAATGAAGTACAACAAATAATTGTTTTGCATTTCTATTTGTTCCATATAATAAAAGAAAAACTCAATGATAGTGTTATCAAGAGTTAAAAAAAACTGTCAGAAGAGAGAACCACGTCAAATTTACTGTCCTGCCTATGGGCACTGCATTACAAACACCTCACATAATTGGTAATTCTTTTATTTTCTTTTATAGAATTTGATGCGAAGATGATGTATTACAAAGTATAGCTTTATAAATATGCTTACGTGTTTTTTTTTTTGTTTGTTTTTTGTTGTTGTTTATCAATATATTAAACCTTCAAGGAATTTAGATGCTGTTGACTGTTAAGTGCATCATAACCGGCTTGTGAAAAATGTCCACTGCAAACTTGTTTACAATTGCATATATGAAATCTAACAATGCATCAAAGCCAATGTTGTTACTAATCGTTCACATGTACAAGACTGTGATAAAAGATCAAATAAATTCAGTCCACAACTAATTTTTATATTGAAAGTACGTCATTTTGTGTGTTTTTTTTCACCAAATCAGTCACATCATTTGTTAATTTGGCAACTAAAGAGTTAAAATCCTGTACTTTCTAAAATTAGTAGTTTTGATCAGGACTGAGGCTGATTAACAGATTTCTGCAAAAAATAAAATTTAATCTGATGCGTTTTTACAGCATTTAAATTTAGTGGATGTTTTCATCCCTAGCATAGCAAAACGGTAGTAAATGTGAACTACAAGGGTTAATGACCAAAATTGAAAATGTTTTTTGTCGAAAACACCATTTTACAATTTATTTGGATTAGTGTAGACATAGCCTCAGAGTTTTATATCAGGTTAAGGTTTTAAATTATAATAAGTTATAAACACGCAGTCACATTTCGCAATCCTGACTTTTTCTCAGAAATTGAACTTTATCTTGATAAAATGCTTACTCGATAATATCTTGATAAAATGCTTGCAATTGTGAGAATTAAATCTGCAATTCTGAGAAAAATACTGCAAGCAGCAATCTCTCTTTTTTCTTGATGAAATTGGGAACAACTCAGACTCGCAAGATATATTTCATACAAGGCAAACTGATGTTTACGGTTTCTTTCATGAATACAAACACCTTGTCTGTTCATATATACTGTATGTACAGTATATCCCAACAAATAAACAAATTTTACAGTCATTTTTTACATACAATAGAATATTGGTCTCAAATATAGCATTTTCATTAGCAGGTGTGCTAAATTTCACAAGCTTAAAAACATTTGGCTCTTATAGCCTTCCGTATCAGTTCATCAGAAGTACAAGCAGAGGAACCACTGGTGAATTTCATTACAATAATTAAAGCCATCCTGTTCATTTCCACCAATGAAAGAGCTGTAATTGGCAAAAACTCTATAGAAGAATCTGGGAACAACTGAAACAGATTATGAGTCATTGCTGAGGAGTCAAGCTTCAGTGAAAGCTGCTAAACCCTTTACCTCATGATGGGCTTTGGGCTGCATTAGAGGATTTAGTGATGAAGATCTTTGATTGGAGCAGCTCAGGAGGACCACGGTAACATTATCCCAGCAAGTGTAACGCTCTAAATATTGCTGTAAAGCGAAGGGAGCTGTCGGACTGTCAAATTATGAGCAGGACAGTTCCTCTAGAGCTTGGCCTAAACAAACAGCAGCCCAGAATCCATCAATACCACAGCAGCTGCAGCAGATGCCTGGAGGTCTTGCAGTGTTAAACAGAAACGCTTGTAGTGCTTGCTGTGTTTGGATGTACTGTAATAAATTACTAGGGTTACAAGCAAAGGCCAGCAGTGACTTGGAAGGGCTTTTTTTTTTTGACACGCCAATATCTATATATTTTTTTAAAAAGGAGGATTTTTGGGGGGAGAAAAAAATTTATGCATAAATATTTAAACCCCCTCATAAATAATTGAAAATTGTGTAATGACTTTTCAAATCTAGGGTTTTTGAGATCATATTTTCAATTCCTTTATAAGTGTTTACCTTGTTCTGGCGACCCCACTTTTATTTTTAAACTTATATATATATATATATATATATATATATATATATTTTTTTTTTTTTCTATTTTGATAGGAAGACAAAAGGTGTAATCTTAGTTAATTTATTTTATTTATCTATTTTTCTAACATACAGAGGATTTTTAGTCAACTCTAGAATGTAATTTTTAGAAAGCAACAGCTAAATATCTTAAATATTAAGTTGTTTTCCTTACTCAGGAAATACTTATGGGATCAGTTGGCTCAAACTTCTTTGACTCATTAGCTTTCATTTTTTGCATTTTAAAGTTAAATAAAAAAAATATTAATAATAAAAATAAGACCATTAATAAAACCATGCTTGATTATATATAGCTTTAATAGTTAACAATTTCAAACACAGCAGGACAAACAAGATAATATGGAAAATATACACATATTATACAATTATAAAATATATATTTCAATCAACTTTAATATAGACGTAAGCAAAGTACAGCAGTAGTTTGAAATCTAGCCCTCATCTATGCTACATTTATGGAAATTGCATGTCTGGTTGTCATTTCTGGACCCTTATTTCTACTAGAGATAGCTTGGCAAACAATATGGATCATTACACAAGTAGTTTGGGATTGAATTGTGCGTATATACTTGATATCAAAGATTCAAAGGGGCAAGAGACGGTCTACATCATACTGTAGGTCCACACACGTGGGAAAAAACTGTTATGCTTAACATGACTAATATGTGTCAAATTCAGAAACACTTCATGTGGTCATTAGGTGAGCAGCAGCAACTTACTGGTCATGCTCAAATAATGCTCAAGAGGTATTGACAAGTTACATTATGACATTTACATGATCTTGAGTTGAAAGCATTAACTAAGTGTTATAATTATCCCTGATACATCCTGGCCCCTAACTGTGATTTTAAAAGGGTCATTTGTTTTTACAATGATATAGACTACAGGAATATTTACTGCATTTGAAAAAAAAAGTGTGCTTAAGATAAGTCTTGCTGACAAATTAAAAGTCTATATATATATATATATATATATATATATATATATATATATATATATATATATATATATATATATATATATATATATATATATATATATAAATAGTATGCATAGATCAGTGAATGTGAATATAAAAAAAAAAAAAAACTGGAATATTTGTTTTCAAAGCATGAATTATTGGGTCATTCGAACTGCTTTTGAATATCCATCATTAATTGTCACTGCTTTTGGACAGTTCTTTTTTTCCAAGTTATCGATATTAATCATGTCAGCTCACACATAAATAAAACAACAACTACAGTGTTATCAGAGACTATTAATATCTCACACCCTCCTTTATTTACACAGTCTAATGATGTCAGTTCAGTCCACCAATCAGCTTTTTTGAATTTTAATTCCCACCACACGCTGATGCCTTATTTGTTAATTATTATTTGATGGCTCGTTTCCACTGAGCTGTACAGCACAGTACAGTACGATTCAGTATAGGTTAGTATAGGTATAGCTGATCAGGTGATTTCCACTGCCAACATAACTCTTAAGGTCTGTGTCCATCAAAGCACATGTTGAGCTTCATTTTTTTCTTCTTTTTTTTGCTTGGTGTCAATAGGAATGGCAAGTTTTTAAAACACCAGTAGTGGGGCGAGGCACTAAGCGTATAAACTGAGCTCCTGGCATTTTTAAACAATTTTTTAGCATTTAATAGA
Organism: Danio aesculapii; assembly: GCF_903798145.1. Classification (NCBI taxonomy): domain Eukaryota; kingdom Metazoa; phylum Chordata; class Actinopteri; order Cypriniformes; family Danionidae; genus Danio; species Danio aesculapii. The sequence goes on along the minus strand of NC_079442.1, from coordinate 43,546,947 downwards.
AGCTGTTATTTGAAGCAACTCACTAGAGATCTGCGCGGGACAGAAATTTTAATCCCGCTCCCGCCAGGTATTATACCACACCCAACCGATCTCGCCATATATTCAGCTTTTGTTTACCCACTGCCCGTCCCGCCCTGTTTTCTACCTGGCCTGACCGTTCCTGCTAAATTTAGATCTGATTTTCAAAAACCCTTTAAATTGGGGAACTACCAAAAGAGAGAGATAACAGATAAAGGTGTAGGTTGTGCAAGGATTGTAGGCTAAATGTCAGTTTTGTTTGCCCCTTTGTGATGAGACACGAATGCCGCGTGATGTGCGGTGAGGATTGTGGATACTCCAAAGTCAGATTTACAAATATATCCGCTCAATATATTTGCCAACTATATAGTATCGTGTTTCATAAATCATATCAGCATTATTTCTATACACGTAGCAGGTACATATTGGGCCAAAGAAGAATGTATAGCGGTTAAATAGGCCTCCTAAAAACACCCAGCTGGATGTTACAGTGTCCAGTCAGCCTTTTACAAGCGACGCACAGCACCATGGTGGATGACCGCACTCTCTCATTCACATTCACACACACACAGAGCACCACAGCGAATGCGCGTACTTTCACATTCCCATTTCACATTTAGGTGCTTTATTGGAATGGGAATGCAGACCTTTAACTCACACCCATGAACACACCCACAGCAGTCGGCTGACAAATGGGGGGTTCAGTATCTTGATCAAGGGATCACCTCAGCTGTGGTATTGAAGGTGAAAGAGGATGCTGATTATTCACTCCTCCTACCTATAATCCCTGCTGGTGCCGGGACTTGAGCCTGCGACTTGATCACAAGTCCAAATTTCTGACCATTAGGCCACATATTTAGCATGGTTCATTGCTGTGTGCCATCATTGTATTATTATGTGTTTTGTTTCAAATGTGTATTTAAAATTTTGCACATGCAAGTGACCATGTTCTGTAAACCAATAGCATTCAGCAGCAAGTATAGCTCCACCATTTTGCGTCTGTACTGTTGTGCTAGGTACCTTTACAAAAAGAGTCCCAAAAAAATGTGCCACAGTTCTCTATTTTCATACTTCTGACAATGACTGACATACAGTTAAAAACAGAATTATTAGCCCCCTGTATATTGTTTTCCCCAATTTCTTTTCAACGGAAAGAACATTTTTGTCAATGCATTTTTAAACATAATAGATTTAATAACTCATTTCTAATAACTGATTTCTTTTATCTTTGCCATGATGACAGTAAATAATATTTTACTAGATATTTTTCAAGAATTTTGCAATAAAGGCTTAACTATGTTAATTAGGTTAATTAGGCAAGTTACAGAAATTAGGCAAATCATTGTATAACGACAGTTTGTTCTGTGGACAATTGGAAAAAAATATGTAATAATGAGCTTAAGTTGGTTTTAAAAAATTTAAAAAAACGCTTTTATTCTAGCTGAAATAAAGCAAATAAGACTTTCTCCAGAGGAAAAAATATTATAGGAAATACTGTGAACACTTCCTTGCTCTGTTAAACATCATTCGGGAAATATTTAAAAAGAAAAAGAAAATTCAAAGGAGGGTGAATAATTTTGACTTCAACTGTAAATATGTACTGTGTACAGTACGTGTGTTTGCACTGAGCAATGCCACTCAGTGTAAATCAACCATAACACCTCACTATTAATCAATATAGCTGCTCCTACATGGACTCGGTGTGGAAGTACAAATATCCCCATTTTCTCCCACCCATCCGTTGGCATCCTTCTCTCGTACCCAGTCCTTTCCCACATAACCTTTAACCTCTGTTATCGAGCACCTTTCATTGGACTTGATCGTTAGCATTCTCTTAAACATCTGCATGCACACAGGTGTAAACCTTTTCCATTGCGACGGCACTGGCGATTTCTTCACCGCTTGACGCCAGTCTGCAAACTCCTCATAAAAATCGTCGCTATCATTACAGCGCTCCCATGGGAAGAAGCCCGTGAGGATGCAGAAAAGAAGAACAGCGAAGGCCCAAGTGTCTAGAGATGGTTCGACACGGAGCGGAGGAACTTTAGGCTCTTTTTGGCCATCCTCCAGCACCATTGCGCACAACTCTGGAGCCATGTACGGAAGAGTTCCAGAGATGAAGCGGATGAAAGTTCCTTGTCTCTGCGTCAGGCCGAAGTCAGCTAGTTTGACTCGCCGGCAGTGGTTATCCAGCAGCAGGACGTTCTCCGGCTTGATGTCACGGTGGACCAGGCCTCGCTGGTGGATGAACTCCAGAGCACAGGAGATCTGGACAGCACAACGCTTTACTGCACATTCAGGAATGCCCACCTGGAGAGAGAACACAGAAGAGCATTGGACAGTACTTAAAGGGGTGGTCCACTACGATTACATATTTTAAACTTTAGTTGATGTGTAATGTATCTGTGTGAACATAAACAACATCTCTCAATGTTGAAGTTCATGCAAAGGGAGACATTGGCTTTTACAGAGTTCGCTTGGCAAAGCCTACAGCGAACAAAGTTTGGGGACTACAAAAAAAAATACATTCAGGCTAGTGAGATCACAAGGACTTCCAGTTACGCACATTCACCACGCACACACACCCTGCACAGTGAAGGGGCGTGACCAGAGGCAATTTAATGTTATGGCAGTGAAGCTAAAATGTGGTCCAAACGCTGCTATTCCCTCAGAGCTTCTTCTGTTTCTGTATTTGGGCTTCCAAAGGACACGACACAAAGACAGAAGTGCTTACAGTTTAATGTTAATTATGTTCCAGAGAGTTATAAAAAAGATATAGCTAGCATTTGACAAAGGAGAGCTTCCAGAATCTCTCCCAGTTCAGTGCTGGATTCGGCTAAAAACTCCTCCAACCATAATAGAAGAAGCTGTGGATTGAGCCACAACCTGTACATATTTTTATTTGTTAAAATTGATCTGTTACAAGCATATTTTCTAGCATTAACGGTATGTTGTAGCGAGGACGTGAACAAGGATGTAAACAATGGGAAATGCTGTTTGGCACCACTAACAATTTAGGTATAAAATCATGTTCATCAGTCAAACCCCTATAAACACCCACAATCTTCAGCAGCGCATGCAGTATCTCTTTATGCGGCCACTTTCCCTGCATTCTACATTTCAAACTCGCCATAGACATCTCAATAACAAACTCGCGAAAGATATGTGAACGTTTCATATTACTTACACATGCTTATTCCGAATATATGTGAAAGACACTTGTCAGGTTTCATTTTAAAAAGCAGATGTGAAATGCAGCTGTGTGCTCTTCATTTTTCTGTCTGGTTCAGGCAGCTAGCGCTGCTAACAGCTGCTCTAAATGACTGTTTACATAGCACTAAAACACGTGCTTGTTGTAGTAACGTGGAGCTGATCCGCGAATCACAGCCTATTATGTTAACTGACCAATTAAAGCCTCTTGAGGGCGGGCCTTTCAGAGGAACTAGGAAATATGACAGTTGTTTCATGTTAGCGGAGTAGCTGTATATAATCAAAGTAAGATATATGAAACAATAACGTGATTTTCTACAAGTGAAGCATGAGCACACGTTGCTTTGCATCTTATAAACACAACCAAGCCTTAAATATACACTGAGGACTACCCCTTTAAAGAACAAATGACTACAAGTAAAACTAACCATATTGATTTTGTTAGCTCACATTGCTAGTTTTGTGGGGAGCAATTCATCTGTGCATGTCAATAAAAAAGTAGTTTGCCCTTGTAATCTTTAATTGAAATCTGGAAAATGCACTTGCCGTTTTTTGTTTTTGTTTAATTAAATCCTCAGATTACGTCTGTCTAAGGTATTGGGCGTGGTTAACATACTTAACCACGCCGCTTCAGCTGTCAGTTTTAACAACAAACAAATAGTGAGGAGGAGGTGTTTGTTAGGTTGTAATTACTCTTCTAAACCCCCTTTTCTGATCTTTCTGAATTAAATGCCTCTTTACTACATCCAATAAGCTGGCAGTAGAAAAAAAACAAGCCACGCCCACTTTTTTCTCGTTTTATTTTTTTCATTTCTCTAGGAACTGTGTCACAAAACAAAAAAAGCAGTTGCAGCTTCCATTTCATGTGGACTTTAAAGTCTGCTTGAAATTAAAATTGACAATGTTTATTTTGCCAGCTCACATTATTATTATTATTAAAGTGATTAATTATCTGTGCAAGTCAATCCGTGGCTTTCCTCTGGGTGCTACAGTTTCCCCCACAGTCCAAAGACATGCGGTAAAAGTGAGCTGGATGAACTATGGCCGTAGTGTATGAGTGTGTGTGTTAATGAGAGTTTATGGGTGTTTCACAGTACTGGGTTGTGGCTAGAAGGGCATCCACTGCATATGCTGGATAAGTTATCGGTTCATTTCGTTGTGGTGACCTCTGATAAACTAGAGATTAAGCCGAAAAGAAAATGAATGAATGAATAAATGAATGTTTGTTTGCTATGAGAGAATGATGCGCAAAAGAAAGCCCCGCCCCCTACTCAATATTCAGTTTTTGTTGAAAATACATTAGCATACTAAAAATAAAAGTCACATCAAATTCTGGTTTATGCAGACTTTTAAAAGATTTAAAGCACAATGAAATTAATTAATTAATTAATTAAAATACATGTTTTATAGGGTTTTATTACCAAACACAAAACATTTTTAAACCAAAATGGCCGATAATCAAAGGAATATAAGTTGGGTTGAGATGAAATGAGATGAAAATTATTATAAAAATATTAAATAATGCTAATAACTAAAATTGTGTATTATTAGTGAACTTAGTACTAATATACTAATACTAATATACTATATACTTATAATACTAGTACTAATATCTTAGTAACAAAAAAGTGTTTCATTTTGCTATCCCTGAGCTGTGTGTGTGTGTGTGTGTTATGCAATACAGTATGTAATAAAGATTTATTACACTAAGATTTATAACACTAAGCATTTAAGAACTGAAATTGCCTATATGCGGAGTAATTTATTCTGGGTAATATAATAATAGTCTCAAAGAAAAAAAAATCTTGACACTTTGCTTATGTGTATGAACACAAAACTGTGTCAAGGCAACATCATTGCATAATAAATTAAAATATAAGGTTGCAGGAGTTTACGAGCCCCTGCTGCGTTATTACCGGTTTAAATCTTTCTGGGCTTCAGTGCATCGGGCTTAAGGTTTCACAGGATATGCTGAAGTAACAGAGACTCGTGTGCTGACAGAGAAAAACAGCTGCTCTGCTCTTTTACTCACATTGCACCCGCCAAGATTTCCTAAGAGGACATGTGAACATTACCGAAATATGTCAAACACACGTCCTGCACTTTATGCAGTTTAAAGCATGCGAGCATGGTTAGCGTGTGAACGTGCCTGTAGTACACAAAAGTGAAGGCCTGCGACTTTATTAGTCACAGACTGTACTATGGACATAAAAAAAAAAAGTAAAGGGACAGTTCACCCAAAATTCACCATCGGGCCATCTGATATATATACAGTTGAAGTCACAATTATTAGCCCTCCTGTGAATTTTTATTTTATTTATACATTTTCTTGTATTTCCTAAATTATGTTTATCAGAGCAAAGAAATTTTCACAATATTTCCTATGTTTTCTTCTGGAGAATGTCTTTTGTTTTATTTCGGCTGAAATGTTATTTTATAGCCCCTTATAATTTAAATTATGTATATTAAATTATATATATATATATATATATATATATATATATATATATATATATATATATATATATATATATATATATATATATATATATATATATATATATATATATATATGTATTTATTTATATTTATATATAGGTGTTTTGTTTTTTTATGAACACTACCTTAATGCACAAGTAGATAAAACTCGCTCATTCAGAGGCAGGAACCAGTGAACAACTTTAATCATAAGGTAAACACAAAAAAAGTTTCCAACTGGAGCTATTCACGGGACTTGAAACTTGTAAACACTTGCTCCAACAGGTGTGTGCGGCTCTTGGCCTCGCCCACACTGGTCACAGCTATCAAGCCGACCAATTGCAGAGCTTCGGCTATGGATCCTTACGATGTGTAGTTACATTTTTTTGAGAGGTGCGCATCGGCGTCAGCCACGGCGAGGAATATGCGACAGTGCGAAGGCTGCGGCTGACCATACGCTCGACAGAGGAGTACAAACAAGCCTTAAACCTTTACATTGCACTTTGAGCTCAATACTTGTATCTTGAAAAATATCTAGTCAACTGTATTATTGTACTGTATTATTTACTGTCATCATGAGAAAGATAAAAGAAATCAGTTATTAGAAATTAGTTCAGGAGTTCACACTTAGCTGATGATTGATTATAAAGCTTGTTTGGCATGCTGTCCTGGGAGAGAGCCCTGAGCTCATAAGATCCTCGAGCCTGGGGCTCCCTCCTGTTTGCAAGGCGAGAGGGGAGTTTGAACTCAGGTAGATCTCGAGAACTCCCCTGTTGTAGTAGCTAATGAACAGATAGTGATTGCTCTTAAGAGATAACTACTTACTAGAAGCATGTTTATGGTGCTGATTTGGATTGTTCAATTAACTTAATTTGCATGTTTTTGGATGGTGGGAGGAAACTGGGAAACCCGGGGGAAACCCATGTGAGCACGGGGAGAATGTGTAAACTCCGCACAGAAACGTCGGCTGGCTTGGTAAGGACTAGAACCAGTGACGTTCTTGCTGTGAGGCAACAGTGCTAACCACTGGGCCACCGTGTTACCCATCTAGGAAAGGAGGAGAAGTAGGGGTGGAAGGGGGGATTCTTTAAAACGAAGAAGGATGTTATATGGAACTTGGGGCATTTATAAAATATCTTCTCTCCGTTAAACAAAAGTATACAGGGGCTAATAATTTAGGAGGGCTAATAATTCTGACCTCAACTGTAGCTGACTTTTAATGTTTTTTTTTTTTTTAATTAATGCAAGTAAACTGCTACCCACACTCTGAAAGTAAATAAATAAATACAATACAGACTAAACAAAATGTATATGTTACTCCTAAAGCTTATGGTAATCATGTTATAATGCTCAGTTTTTTTGCACAAACTGTCTAATTTTTTATCATAAGACCTCTATGTACAGTAGTCGCTCACTATAATGTCGTTCACCTTATGAGGTCTTGCAGTTTCACGAATTTTTTTGTGCAATTTCACATGCTTTTTTTTTTTGTTTTTGTTTTTTTTTTACAGCACATTGTGTTCTGCATCCTGATTGTATGTAGACCATTGTCAATCAATCTCCTACATGCCATCTCTCCTGTGCAGTACAGAATGCGTTCAGCTTGCCAAATTTACATACATTTTTCATCGCTTACAGTATGACTTAGAAGTGCTGGACTGTATGTTTGCAAGTTTCCTCCCCACAATGTCGATGAAATGCTCTGCACCGTCAAGGGCACCTATGGTAGCACCCAAAAGGGAAAGGAAGATGCTAACCATTGCACAAAATGTTAAACTTCCCGACATGCTAAAGCAAGGTAGAAGTTATGCGGCTGTAGGGCACAATTACAGAATAAATAAATGAAGATCAGATGGTTTTGATCTTTGGTTTCATTCTATACAAAAGTTTGAACTTTAAGAGTGTTTAAACAAGAGAGAAAAGTGTGAAAATTAACGCCTGTCTGAGTAAAGTGTATAAAGTGTGTAGTGAGGGGTTTTACAGCCTCATAACATTTATAATAACTGTAAAAAATAAAGCTGACTACTTTACCTATTGTGGGTTATTTTTAGAACGTAACTTCCGCCATAAATAAGGGACCACTGTATATCATTGAGAGTCACAAGTATTGGTTTGGTTTCACCTGTGTGTATATATATATATATATATATATATATATATATATTTTTTTTATTATTATTATTTTTTACTATTTACTATCAGTAGCTATTGACTTTTTAGTGTTCTATTAAAGGACAGTATCACCTAAATCTTGTGTATAGTGTAAATTTAACAGCAAGTGTTTATTTTTTGAGTGAACCTAGTTTTGGAAACACTTTTATTTTCTTTGATAATAAGAATGATCAAAAGTAAATTGTCGCAACTAAGGCTCATTATTGATACTTATACGTACTCCTGTATAAATTTCTGGACAGTGCGAAACACATACCCAGGAGTTTTTTTTTTTGGCAGTTTTTGTTTTCGCGAATCCACCACAGGCCGCTGTGTACGCTTTTCAAGATCTCAAATTTCTCTCACGTGTGCCATTCGCGCCTGCTCATCTTGCATAAATTCACCAGAGGCTGCTGTCGACTGACTGATGGTTCTCACAGTCACACAAGGAAGGTTATCTTTTAAGGGTGTTTATTCACAGCAATGCAGATAATACAGAGAGATGAAGCAGGTACGTGGAGTTGCAGAGTGAGAGCGATCTCACAAACAGTTCACAAGGTAAACATCAGATCTTCAGTCAACCAGCAGAATAGCTTAGCCACTTCCCTTATCTGTTGCATACGCATCCACAGGTGAAGAGAGCCATCCACGGATAAAGGCGTGAGGGAGAGAAGTTGAGGGGAACTATCCAACTTCGATACCAGCCGATGAGTGAGTGAATGAGGTGGGTATTTAAGGTGTCTGGTGATTGTGGGTGTAGGTGCAGGTAGTCAATACTCTGGTGATTGATGACAGGTGTGGTGAGAGGTGGATGGAAAGGGAGAACGGTGATTGGAGCAGCAGGAATGAGCCGGGGATGTGACAGTGGTCAAGCTACTACTGGACAAGCTGGTAACAGTGGAAAAGCCATTCACAAGGAGGTAAGTGGTCAGCTGGTATCCGCGAAAAACGGAAGCCAACAATGGCGTCATACCGCCTCGTAGCATTCATTTTAAAGATGAAATGCAGCCATATGTAGCTCTGACTGCATAATTCGCAATCTCCAGAAATGTGTACGGGGGTACATTTTCACAATGAGCCCATGTTGCAAAAATTTATGTATCTGATTCAACAATGTCATTTTCACCTTTGTTGAGTTATGGGATTATTCTTTGTTCTATGTACAGTAGTTTAAATGGCATTTAAAAAAAACTTGATTTAAATTTTTACCAAAAGGACTCAAATTTTCTTGATAATTCTTCAGTTCGGGACGGTCATAGAGGCTGTGTATTATTTTCTTCTGTTTTGTTCTCTTGCTATGCCTCAACAAAAATATACATACGTGCTTCTCAGGTCCTCAACATGTTTTATCGGCATCTGTCAAACATCATTCTATATGCACTCAGACATCTCAGGCCCTTGGGATAAAATATATCACATCTATAGAGTCACTACAGTGTCTGGGGATGATGAAGTTGTAACCTTCTCAAGTGTCGGACACTGATTTGGAAGCGGTCTGGCAATGACAGACATAGAGCATGACAGAGTTAAGAGTATGTGTACTGAAAGTGTGTGTGTGTATATATAACAAGCATCAAAGCAAATGTCAAAATATATCGTTTTATTTTATATATAATACTAATGTTTTTACTGTGAATTACATAAGACAGTTGTCATTCATTGCAACTATAGCTACATGGTTATAAAAGCTACTAAAAAAAACGTTTATTAGAAACATATTTGGAATATTTAAAGCAAGAATCAGTTGATGACTTTTAAGAATCACTATAAAATACTCATTAATTGTCATTTAAATTTTTATACTTAGGACTTTTATTCAAACTTTTATTCAAACCAATAGACCCTCAACAAGATATTTTCTAATAATTTAAAATTTTAAATAAGGACATCACGGTGGCACAGTGGGTAGTACGATTGCCTCACAGCAAGAAAGTTGCTGGTTCGAGTCTCAGCTGGGTCAGTTGGCATTTCTGTGTGGAGTTTGCATGTTCTCCCATGTTTGCGTGTGTTTTCTCCGGGTGCTCCAGTTTCCCCCACAAGTCCAAAGATATGCTCTATAGGTGAATTGGATATGCTAAAATTGTCCGTAGTGTATGTGTGTGAATGAGTTTGTATGGGTGTTTCCCAGTGATGGGTTGCAGCTGGAAGGGCATCAGCTGCGTACGCTGGATAAGTTGGCGGTTCATTCTACTGTGACGACCCCAGATTAATAAAGGGACTAAGCCGAAAAGAAAATGAATGAATGAAAAAAAGAGTTTCAGCGTAGGCTTAGTGGTCAGGACTGTCACCTCACAGCAAGAAGATTGCTTCCTCGAGTCCTGGCTGGGTCAGTTGGAGTTTCTGTGTGGAGTTTGCATGTTCTCCCCGTATTGGCATGGGTTTCCTCTGGGTGCTCCGGTTTAGCCCACAGTCCAAAGATATGCGGTACAGGTAAATTGAATAAACTAAATTGGCTGAAGTGTATGAGTGAGAAAGTGAGTGTGTATGGGTGTTTCCCAGTACAGGATTGTGGCTGGAAGGGCATCCGTTGTGTAAAACATATGGAATAGTTGCCGGTTCATTTCACTGTGTTGAACTCTGACAAATAAGGGACGAAGGAAACTTAATAAATGAAGGAGAGTTTTTTTTTCTTGTTTCTAGTCCAAACATGCAAATTTTCTTTCTAATTTTAAATCTTTACTTTAAACCCTTTTTGTTTAGGATTGCTTTTAATTAATCTGTCTTCTGTTTCTGTTTTTTTTTTTTTTTTTTTTTTTTTTGCTTTTATCATTGTAGTATCTTTTATGTATATTGTCTTGATTTGTATGGGAAGCACTTTGAGAAAGTCACTTTTAAATATACTTATTAAACATCTAAACATTTGAGAAGCAATTTTTAGACAAGTAAAAAAATATTAAGTCAAAATCAAGTGAGTTTTTTCTTAAAACAAGCAAAATAATCTTGTTTTTGGTTTGAAATCAACTATTTTACTTGGTTTAGGGAAAAACTCACAGAATTTTGATTATTATTTCTCAAAACAAAACATTATATTTGACTTGTCTAGAAAATGCTTCTTGATTTAAGAATTTTTAGATATTTTGACTAAGACAAAAACTCTAAGTAAGGAAAGCTTTTTTACAGTGTTTAAAGTAATTGATATTAACCATAATAGTCATTCTGTAATTTGTCTAAAATATATATTGAGCTAAATATTAAAACGCTTTATGTGTAGATCAATCAGAATAAATTAAAAGTATTATTTCAAGATGGCTTGAAAGTCGGTGACAAAGGAAAACAATAATATTAATACATGGAATGCACTTGACAAAATGTAAAATAAAAAGTCATGGTTAAAAAGTTTTTAAAACAGCCCCAAAGCTGCAGAAAAAGTGCCAAAAGCTCCAAAAAAGCCATGCATCTGTTTGCATGTTCTCTCCATGTTGGCGTGGGTTTCCTCCAGGTGCTCTGGTTTCCCCCACACTCGAAAGACATGTGCTTTAGGTAATTTGTATAATTGGTCCTAGTGTATGACTGTGTGTGTATGGGTGTTTCCCAGTACTGGGTTGTGGTAGGAGGGGCATCAGCTACCTATTACATATGCCGGAATAGTTGGCTGTTCATTCCGCTGTGACGACCTCTAAAACAGAGACTGAGCCGAAGGAAAGTTAATGAATGATCACCTACCCGTGGCTGGATGATGGCAAACAAATCCCGTCCCGTGACAAGCTCCTGGGCAAATCCGTAGTGTTCGTTGGACTGGAAGGCGATGCCGAACAATCCCACGATGCAGGGATGACAGGACAGATGCAGTGAGATGCAGTATTCTCTGAGAAATCCCTGCAGTTTGGTGGAGGCCTTCGGGAGCACTTTCAGAGCCATTGGAGTGCCTTGTTAAAAAAAAAAAACAGACAAGACGGGGGCAAAGTATTGAATACATCATGTTTTTTATCCTGGGTATAATATTTCTAAAGGAGCTGTTGACATGGAATTGAACCAGATTTTGGTAAAAACCCAAACTATACAAGCATAACAAATATGGAGAATGAAGTCACATGCATTGCTCAGGAGTGAGTTTTTCACAGACTTCAACAGAGTGTAAAAATCTTGCTGGTTCTGTAAGTCTTATCTTTAAGTCAGGTGATTGGCTGGGCCATTCTACAGCTTTATTTTATTTCTCTGAACCCAGTTAAGAGATTCCTTGGCTGTGTTTTGGACCATTGTCTTGCTGAAATGTCCACCCTGGTTTCATATTCATCATCTTGCTAATGTAGATGTTGGACTGAAGCAGCTAATAGCAATATACAATGATGAAGGGCAAAGAACTACTGAGAGATTTCAGTTGTTGTTATGTGATTTCAATTATATTTTTAACAATGAATTTGGAATTGACACCGTTCTTTATTTACTTAACAGGAATTTAAACCAAAAGAGTGAAATCTTGTAGATATGTGTGTAAAGTTCTTTTAGTTATCTACTGAATATAGTATACTGTACCTTTGCATCTGTGGGTGACCAGTAGCACACGGCCATACTTTCCACGGCCGATCTCTTTAATGATGTTGAAATGTTCTGGAATCTCTAGCTTACATAAACTCTGAGACGTCAATTCCATCAGCTCGTCTATCAGACTGCTGCCATCCTCCACTAAGCCCAGCTCAATCATCACACCGCCTGTTCTGACTGATCAAGACAAATACAGAGAGAGAGAGAGAGAGTTATAGTATATTTAACACACAATAACTTTCAACAGAAATTGTCTCCTGCTACTGTATACAGGATTTAGAGGCTAATAATATTATTAAATGTGCAATTTTGTACAATTTTTAGAAATCCTTTTTTTGGTCATATTTTTATGGTAATGATATAATCTCTATCATAGCTGGCAGCTAGCTCTCTGCAACTCTTACATGGTCATTCACTGAAGCTAAGCAGGGCTGCGTCTGGTCAGTACCTGGATGGGAGACCACATGGGAAAGCTGGGTTGCTGCCAGAAGTGGTGTTAGTGAGGCCAGCGGGGGGGCACTTAACCTGCAGTCTGTGTGGGTCCTAATGCCCCAGTATATTGAAGGGGACACTACTGTCAATGAGCGCTGTCTTTTAGATGAGATGTTAAACTGAGGTCTTGACTCTCTGTGGTCATTAAAAATCCCAAGATGTCCCTCGAAAAAGATTTGGCATTTTGGCCAAATATGCCCACTGGCCTCCATCAATCATGGCCTCCTAACCATCCCCATATCATAATTGACTTCATCACTCTGTCTTCTCTCCACTAGTCAGCTGGTGTGTGGTGTGCGGTCTGGCGCAAAATGGCTGCCGTCGTGTCATCCAGGTGGATGCTGCACACTGCTAGTGGATAAGAAGATTCCCCCAATGTTTAAAGCGCTTAGAGTGTCTAGAAAAATCGCTATATAAATGTTAAGAATTATTATTATTATCTATTGTTTATTGTAACCGTTTAATATACAGTATTATAAATACATGCAACTTTTAAGGTTAATAATGCATCAGTAGCCTAAATATTTAATGGCATTGAGCTAATATTTGGAAATGCAAGACTTTTGAGACACTTGGAAGTTCTTTGTTTCTCTTGATTTATGATTTATTATTGTTTGATTAAAATGTATTTATTTGATTCTATATAAAACAATTCTTCCACGTTAAAAAAACAAACATTTTAATAGAATGCAGTTTGATGCATAAAATCTCATAAAGGTGCTTTGTTTTTTAGATGTTTATATTTATTTATAGACAGCAATATATCTTTTTTTTTCAGGTTTGAGAAGATATTAAATTTTTTTTTGTTTAGTTTGGCTAAAAGCAAAAATACAATAACTAAAATAAAATATTAAGACAAAAAGTAATTATAAATGTCAAAAGGCAACTACTAACGAAAACAACAAAATCACAATTACTAAAAAATAATTAAAAAGAAAAATGAAAAATAAATAAAAAAATAAATAAATAATTAAATAAATAAATAAAATCTGGGCTAATAATCATAAAAAACTAAAGGAAAAAATATACAGTTGAAGTCAGAATTATTAGCCCCCCTGGATTATTCGCCCTCCTGTTTATTTTTTTCACAATTTCTGTTTAACGGAGACAACATTTTTTCAACACATTTCTAAACATAATACTTTTAATAACTCATTTCTAATAACTGATTTATTTTATTTTTGCAATGATGACAGTACATAATATTAATTAGTATTAATAGGTTATTAGGTCATTAGGTTAACTAGGCAGGTTAGGGTAATTAGGCAAGTTATTGTATAACGATGGTTTATTCTGTAGACTATCGAAAAAATATAGCTTAAAGGGGCTAATAATGTTGACCTTAAAATGGTTTTAAATAAAAACTATTCTAGCCGAACTAAAACAAATAAGACTTTTTCCAAAAGAAAAAAAATATGATCAGACATACTGTGTAAATTCCTTGCTCTGTTAAACATAATTTGGAAAATATTTTAAAAAGACAAAATTATTCAAAGGGGGGCTAATAATTCTGAATTCAACTGTATTTTTTTTTCTATTTTGAGAATATATTTCCAATTTTGGGGTGACACAGTGGGTAGCGTTGTTGCCTCTTCTGTGTGGAGTTTGCATGTTCTCCCTGTGTTCGTGTGTGTTTCCTCCAGGTGTACCGGTTTTCCCCACAAGTCCAAAGACGTACGCTATAGGTGAATTGGATGAGCTAAATTGTCCATAGTCTATGAGTGTGAAGGAGAGTGTATGGAGGTTTCCCAGTGATGGGTTGCAGCTAGAAGGGCATCTGCTGGGCAAAACATGTGGTGGATAGGTTGGCGGGTAATTTTGCTGTGGCGACCCCTAAATAATAAAGGGACTAATAATAATAATAATAATAATAATAATAATAATAATAATAATAATAATAAACAAAAGGCAATTTTAAAAATAGCAAAAGGCCACTACTAATAAACCACGAAATTACAACTACAAAAAATGATTAGGATAAAATTAAAACCTAAAAATAAAATGTGGGCCAATAATAATTGAAAAATTCTACAACAAAATTATATATTTTGATAATTTTTTTTGTATTTAGTTTTTCTAAAAATTAAAATAACAAAAACTAAAATAAATACTAAAACAATGAGCAATTAAAAATAGCAATAGACAACTACTAATAAAAACAACAAAATGACAATTAGTAAAAACATAATTAGGATAAAAATGAAAACCAAAAATAAAACATGGGCCAATAATAATAAACTACAACAATACAACAATATATATATATATATATATATATATATATATATATATATATATATATATATATATATATATATATATACATATATATATATATATATATATATATATATATATATATATATATATATATATATATATTTTTTTTTTTTTTTTTTTTTTCATTTTGAAAATATATTCTTCATTTTTTTATTTAGTTTTGCTAAAAACGAAAATAACAAAAAAAAAAAAACTAAAACAAAACAATTATTTAAAAAAAAAAGCAAAAGGCCAATACTAATAATAAATTAAGTAAAATGACTTAAATAAAAATGAAAACCAAACATTGAAAATAAAAATCTGGGCTAATAATAATAATACAAATTTAATGATAAAACCAAATCAAATTAAGGAAAATATCCCATTTAAAAGCTGCCTTTATTACATGTTTAGTTAAATCTTTCATTTTAGTCCAAAATATTATATTTAAAACTTCATCCATTTCAATAGACCTTTTTCACAAGACGTGAAAAATCATCATAATCTTAAATCCTTGAAAGTTTTTAATGTTTAGATAAACATTTATATGCATTTATGTATGAATTAGATCATCTAATTACTAAAAACGATTATACCGATAGCATTTCTAATGCAGCATCTATGGGGCTGAGAGTAAATCTGACGTTATTGTCTTCTCTGGCTGCTGTCATCAGTTTCACACTATTTTTTTCCCCTTTTTCTCAAAGTCTTGATAACATCATTGTGGATGCTTTCTTTTATTATTTCAGCAATTAGAGTTGTAAAAAAATTACTTGTACTCTCTGGTTCACCTAGCTCTAAGTTTACCTAAACATGATGCCTTCCGCTAATGAGGAAACCAGCAATGTGGAAAGGTCTATTAAAAAACGCCCTTTTCCCCAGTTAAAGACTGAAAGTTGCTTCACTAGTTTTCGAAACTTCTGTATGACAGTAGCCGAGCGTTTGTGTTTGTTCTCATCCCTCATCGATGAACAATCAACACATTCCTCTTGAGCTTGCAAACACTCACTACATGCATTCCTGCTGCTGTAAAGCTCCTGCGCTGCCTGTGCTTGGATACTCGGTGCAAACAAAACACATGTTCAAGACCAGCCGCGTCAGGAGAATAACTGCGGAATCTAATGAGGTCATGTGTGGCATCTGCAATTATGAGCTATTCCTTCCTTTTTAACGTACTAATAGAAGCTGGATGCTGTGCAATACACTGCATGACCTTTTCTGTTATTTCAAGGAAAAATATAGTAAAAAATCTATAAGAAAATTGTGTTATTTTATCAGTGAAATTGTATTATAGTTTAAGCTTTTAGTTTAAATAATAATAATAATAATGATAATTTAAAGAAGAAGTTAAAAGCACTCATTTTCAGTTTATTTGGACCCAAGAAATGGAGGAAAAACTAAGGGAAATTTGCCGGGAGCACCCGTGTCTGTTTGACGTCATCTGAGCAATACCACAACTAGGTTGAAAAATAAAAAAAAGTTGAGAGAAACGGCTAATTCCCTTAAAAATCCAGATGAGCAAAATAATTACATTATGTACCCCACTAAAGCCTTCTTTTTTCATTATGTAATTAATAATGAAAGATATATTACGTGACCTTGCATTGTTTCCATGTCACATGTTAAACAAAGTTGTCAGCGATTCTTCCCATTTTAAAGTTATGCAGTGTCAAACCCCCTGTCGCCAATCCATCCTACAGTGTAAACACAGCAGCGATGGAACGCTAACCCAGATAGTCATGCAGTGTGAAAACATGTGTGACACGACTACTTTGAAAATCATGCAGTCTAAAGTGGACATTAGAAAGTCATTTACCTGTTTAATAATGATTTGATCAGCTGTAGTTTGAAATTACACTGTTTTTCTCTTAGGGCTTATTATGCTGTCTCTGTCGCCATCTTGTGGATGAACATTGTCAACCGTATTTGCTCAAAGACAGGCTAATGGCTGCCAATGCCAATGTCTCTCAGAAATTATAAATATTTTAAAATAGGCACTATCCTTATAAATAAACTGCATAATTGCAGTCTAAACAACTACATTCTCAACTAAAAAAACCTCAACAAGTACATTATGGTGTCCAACAGCTGCAATATTTGTCAAACTGTAGTGTCCTCTGCTTGCCGTTGTATGTGGGCAGAGTAATACACAAGAGTGAAGGTTTAAGAGGTGGTGCGAGTGCTGCTACTGGCACAGTGGGTAGCACAATCGCCTCACAGCAAGTAGGTCGCTGGTTTGTTGGGATCAGTTGGCATTTCTGTGTGGAGTTTGCATGCTCTCCCCATGTTCGCGTGGGTTTCCTCTGGGTGCTCAGTTTTGCACCACAGCCCGAAGACATGCGGTTAGGGTTAACTGAATAAGCTGAATTGATTTTATGGATTATGGAAAAGAGGGTATGGGTGTTTCCCAGTGTTGGGTTGCAGCTGAAAGGGCATCCGCTGCGTAAAACATGTGCTGGATAAGTTGGTGGTTCATTCCGCTGTGGCGACCCCCTGATTAATAAAAGGACTTAGCCGAAAAGAGAATGAATTAATGAATGAATTATTAGTTTAGTGAAATAAAGTTTCATTTATATTTAAATAAACTTATTTGGTTTTGTGGTTTCAGTTTTACTTCGAATCTGTTGACTTCTTTATTCTTTACAAATCAAACCTGTTAGAATTCAACAAAAAGGCTAATTAAATAATTTAATCATTCATATTGTCAATATATGTTTTAATCACTGTTTTTCCTAGCGATGCATTTATTTTATTTATTATAGATTCAACATTTCAAAATAAATCCTAATTAATTCCAACAAAAATGCAGTTTATCATTTATATCATCAGTATCTTCAACTGTACACTCTGAGTTTTAACCAGATATACTCATCCCAGTTTATTCAGTCAAACTGATTCAACATATTAAGTTCAATTTTGTATAAATATAAAAATTAGTTACCAGTAAAATAAGTTCAAGCAGCATAAAATTATTTGTTCTTTTGACTAGTTGTCATTACATTTTCCACCGTGTACTCCCAAATTTGAAAACCATTTACAAACCACTATTTTTATAACATGCAATCCAATACTGCATTCAACAATTGTACATGCAGACTTCATATGCATGCACAATCCTGCCCAGCATTCAGCTTTCTCCACAAACCTGCCTTTATCAACTGTACAGTAAAGTCTCTCTCTCTCTTCTCTCACCTCTCTGCAGCTGTGCAAAGGATCAGGATGTCCAGACGCGCAGCAGTAACAGCAGTGCCAATGCAAGCTCTTTGAATGGAACGACTCTATTAACAAGGGCTTCAAGCTTCTGAAATGCTTTATATGGAAGAAGCACCCAGTTCAGGACTCCTCCCGCACTGACAACACAAGTAAACAGATGTCTACTTACATATATCAGACACATACGGCTGACACGTATCATATCTCATCAGATGTGGGTTACACACATTCAGATGAATGAAAAAAAAAACTTACCCTAGTTTCTACACTAATAAGGTGCTTTTTGGCATCAATGGTGCTGTGCAAAACTTTTAAAGGGTGCCATGAAATTAAAACACTGTATTTTAGATGTTAGTATCAGTGTGAATCAGGGTATCTTCCGTCCATTCCATATTCGTTTTCAAACAAAAAAATAGGGAAAACTAAGAAAACGACTGTTTTTCGGTTTTTCTTTTGCTCTCAAAACATGAAAATTTTGGTTTAGGGTAGGAAAACGAATAAACAACTTTAAAATTCATTCACACATGTAGACACCCTTTGTCCTCTGATTGGCCAACCGAATCTGAGCAGTTGATGTTGCCCTCGAAATGATAGTCATATGTATATTGTCACGGATTGGTCAGGCTCTCACGATCCCCACTCACGAAGATCACCATCACCTGACTTCTAATGAGCACACAGCTGCATCACATTCACGAGCACCAGATAAAAGCACAGCACTCCAGTCGCTCATTGTCCGGGCTCGTCTCGACGAAAGCGGACAACTGAGCGACCACTCAGCGTAGTCATCCTCAGCTAAAACAAACGCTTTACTTACCTGTTCTCTTTGTATTCCTCCTAGTCTTCCTGGTCCACCCGAATCGTCCTGTCTTCCAGTCCTTCCAAGTCTGTGTCATCCTCTGTCAGCTGTATCTGGTGTGTGCTGTCCATCCTCGTGTATTCCTGTTACCCAGCCACGGAGGAAAAGACCCCAACATCACTCCTGATCCTCCTGGCTATCCTTCATGTGCTCCTTGTTGTCATTTAATAAACACCCTAACGTTTCCTTACCTCTGTCTCCTGTCCGCTTCATAACAGAAGCCCGGACCAATAACGACGACAACATGAGCACCCCCGATCACTTTCAAGAGCTGGTGGACCAGTTGAAGCGGATTCTACAGCCACCAGCTCCACTTTCCAACGCACCACCAGCACCGAGCACTTCCGCCTCCACAGTTTCTTCTTCGGCCCTTCCTTCCAGTCCCATGGCCCGACCAGCGCCCTACTCAGGCGGAGCGGGGGAGTGCAATGGTTTTCTGTTACAATGTTCCCTCATATTCGAAATGCAACCTTCTCTATATCCCACAGATAAGTCAAAGATCGCCTACATCGTATCACTACTCTCTGGGCCTGCACTTAAATGGGCTGAGACGATCTGGAACCAAGCCGGGCCGGTCATGAATTCCATCACTACCTTCACGGAGTATTTCAAAGAGGTGTTTGGACGTTCTGATGGGGAAGTAGCCGCTGGAGAGCAGCTGTATCATCTAAAGCAAGGTACTCTATCTACACAGGAATATGCTCTCCGGTTTCGCACTCTAGCAGCTGCAAGTGGATGGAATGAGAGATCGTTGTTGACCACGTACCGGCTCGGCTTGGAACCCACTCTCCGAATCCAGCTGGCCACATTAGATGATACTATGGGTCTGGAGAGATTCATCCAACATTCTCTCCGATGTTCCGATCGTCTCCGTTCCTATCAACAGGACACCATCACCCCCTCGTCTGCACTCCTCCAATCGCCTGAGTCAACAGCCTCTCCAGAACCAGAACCCATGATAATAGAGTCTGGAAGACTGACATCAGCGGAACGACAGAGGAGGCTGACCCGGGGTCTGTGTCTATACTGCGGTGTCAGTGGACACACCCGTATGGAGTGTCCCCTTCGTCCCATTCGGACTTCAGTGAGTGTATTCAGTACGAATATTGAACAATGTAAACCACTTACTACCACCGTACAAATAACTACTGCCTCTATTTCTCTCCTTGTCACAGCCCTCATCGACTCCGGGTCAGCAGGGAACTTCATCTCCCAATCCCTCTGTCGTCAACTCCACCTACGTACTGAGGCGTCCTCGCATATATACCAGATACAACCGATAACCCAGTGCACTCGATCTTCGACCCGTATCCATCGACAATGCGAAGACATCCTTCTTCAAGTGGGGTTGTTACATCAAGAGAGGATTCAATTTCTGGTTCTGGAGGGTGCAAATATGGACATCATTCTAGGGCGCCCGTGGCTGGTGAAGCACGATCCCATCATCTCTTGGGGCACCGGAGAGATAAAGAAATGGGGATCTGGATGTACACCTACCTGTTTTCCAAATCTCCCTCTTCAAGGTCGGAACCCCATTTCTTTGTTTACAACATCGGTCGAGAGTCCTCCTGAGAAGCAGTCTATCCACATTCCTAAGGAGTACAGCTCCTTTCATGATGTCTTCTGCCCCAAGAGAGCTTCCCAGCTACCGCCGCATCGGCCATGGGACTGCGCGATCGACCTAGTTCCAGATGCCCAGTTGCCAAGAGGTAGGATCTACCCGCTCTCGCTTCCAGAGAATCAGGCAATGGAAGATTACATAAGGGAGGCTCTGAGTCAGGGGTACATACGTCACTCAAAATCACCAGCCGCCTCAAGCTTCTTCTTTGTGGCCAAGAAGGACGGAGGGCTGCGTCCATGCATCGACTACAGGGTCCTAAATAACGGTACAGTAAAATACCGATATCCCCTTCCTCTGGTACCAGCCGCTTTGGAACAGCTCCGAGAAGCTAAAGTCTTCACTAAATTGGACCTCCGCAGCGCGTATAATCTGATAAGAATACGTGAGGGGGACCAATGGAAGACAGCATTCGTGACCCCTACTGGCCACTATGAATATGAGGTCATGCCTTACGGTCTGGTCAACGCCCCCTCCGTATTCCAAAACTTCATTCATGAAGTCCTCCGGGAGTTTCTTCACCACTTTGTAATAGTGTACATAGATGACATCCTCATTTACTCCCGGAGTGAGGCCGAACATCGCCAACACGTTGCGGAGGTCCTACACACATTGAGAGAACATCACCTCTACCTCAAAGCGGAGAAATGCTCATTCCACCAGAAGTCGATTCATTTCTTGGGATACATCATTGACCAAACCGGTATACGTATGGATGGGAAGAAAATTGAGGCTGTTCTATCCTGGTCAGAACCCACTTCCATTAAGGAGCTCCAGAGGTTTCTTGGGTTTGCTAACTTTTATAGACGGTTTATCAAGGACTACAGCAGGATTACATCACCTCTCACTAATCTCCTCAAGGGTAAACCCAAAGGACTGGAGTGGACCAAAGAAGCAGCCGCAGCCTTCCGCCTTCTTAAGAAGGAGTTCACAAGGGCCCCACTCCTGACTCATCCTGACCCAAATCTTCCTTTCGTGGTGGAAGTGGACGCATCCACCACCGGCGTCGGGGCAGTATTATCCCAACATCATGATACACCGCCCCGACTGCATCCCTGTGCCTATTTCTCTCGGAAGTTGAGCCCGGCGGAGCAGAATTACAGCATAGGAGACAGGGAGCTTCTAGCAATCAAGCTAGCCTTGGAGGAGTGGCGTCACTGGTTGGAGGGAGCCAAACATCCGTTCCAGGTGATCACAGATCACAAAAACCTCCAATATATCAAAGAGGCCAAGAGACTATGTCCACGTCAAGCCAGATGGTCACTTTTCTTCTCACGTTTTGATTTCTCCATTTCCTATCGTCCAGGACCCAAGAATCTAAGAGCAGACGCTCTCTCTCGTTTACACGAGCATCACGATCATGAAGAACTCCCAACGAAGATTCTTCCCGAACACATCTCCATTTGTCCGATCACCTGGAACGCTCCTCCAGTCGTTGCCACTCCGGAAGCCCCTGCTCCGCCGGGATGCCCTCCTCATCGGCAGTTCATACCACCTGAACACCGGGTAGATCTGATCCACTCCTTACATACCTCGCTAGGCACTGGACATCCAGGGATCAACAATACTCTCTCGCTAGTATCCCAACGATTCTGGTGGCCAAACATGGCAAGGGATGTGAGGCAATATGTTCAGGGCTGTAAGGACTGTGCCCAATCCAAGAGCCCACGTCATCTACCCGCTGGAAAGCTCCATCCCTTGCCGATTCCGAACCGTCCCTGGTCACACCTAGGAGTGGACTTTATCACTGACCTCCCCTCGTCAGAAGGTAATACCTGTATTCTAGTCATCGTAGATAGATTCTCAAAGTTTGTCAAACTAATCCCTCTGAAAGGTCTTCCCACAGCCTTTGAAACAGCCGACAATATCTTTAATCAAGTCTTCAGGTCATTTGGTATTCCAGAAGATATTGTGTCGGACAGAGGTCCACAGTTCATCTCACGTCTATGGAAAGCCTTCTTCAAGCTCCTAGGTGTGGCCGTCAGCCTCTCTTCTGGATATCATCCCCAAACCAACGGGCAGACAGAGAGGAAGATTCAGGAGGTGGGACGGTTCCTGAGGACCTTCTGCAGTGGTCACCAGAGCTCCTGGAGCCAGTATTTGGGCTGGGCAGAATATGCCCAAAATTCACTGCGGCAACCCTCCACCGGACTCACGCCATTCCAGTGCGTCCTGGGCTTCCAACCACCGCTCTTTCCCTGGGATGGCGAACCATCTGATGTCCCCGCAGTGGATCACTGGTTCCGGGAGAGCGAGAGAGTCTGGGACGAGGCTCATCAACATCTGCAGAGGGCAGTCCGTCGAAGCAAGGTAACCGCCGATAGAAGAAGGTCTGAAGAACCCAGATACACACCCGGACAAAAGGTGTGGCTATCCACCCGGGACATACGCATGCGACTGCCCTCTCGCAAGTTAAGTCCCCGATTTGTTGGTCCCTTCACCATCGTGGAACAGGTTAACCCCGTCACCTACAAACTACAATTACCCTCTCACTACCGTATTCACCCTACATTCCACGTATCACTCCTGAAACCCTATCACGATCCTGTTCTTCCCTCCACAGAGCCTGACCACGAAGAGGAACCCCCTCCTCCACTGCTCCTAGAAGAAGGAGCCGTCTACGCAGTGAAGGAGATCTTGCGTTCCCGACGTCGTGGTGGCCAGTTGGAGTACCTGGTGGACTGGGAAGGGTACGGCCCCGAAGAAAGGACATGGGTTCCCAGAGCTGATATTCTCGATCCTAGTCTCATGGTGGAGTTTCATGAGAGCCACCCTGAGTTCCCAGCGCCTAGAGGCAGAGGGAGACCACCACGGCGTCGGAGGTGTCGGCCCTCAGGAGCGGGCCCTGGGGAGGGGGGTACTGTCACGGATTGGTCAGGCTCTCACGATCCCCACTCACGAAGATCACCATCACCTGACTTCTAATGAGCACACAGCTGCATCACATTCACGAGCACCAGATAAAAGCACAGCACTCCAGTCGCTCATTGTCCGGGCTCGTCTCGACGAAAGCGGACAACTGAGCGACCACTCAGCGTAGTCATCCTCAGCTAAAACAAACGCTTTACTTACCTGTTCTCTTTGTATTCCTCCTAGTCTTCCTGGTCCACCCGAATCGTCCTGTCTTCCAGTCCTTCCAAGTCTGTGTCATCCTCTGTCAGCTGTATCTGGTGTGTGCTGTCCATCCTCGTGTATTCCTGTTACCCAGCCACGGAGGAAAAGACCCCAACATCACTCCTGATCCTCCTGGCTATCCTTCATGTGCTCCTTGTTGTCATTTAATAAACACCCTAACGTTTCCTTACCTCTGTCTCCTGTCCGCTTCATAACATATATGTGTGTGTATATATATATATATATATAATTGAAGTCAGAATTAATTATTATAATATTTTTTCTTTTGGAGTAAATCTTATTTGTTTTATTTCGGCTAGAATAAAAGCAGTTTTTGGGTCCAAATTGGTGGGACTTGAGCTCCAAAGTGGGCTGTACAAACCTGGAGTTTTCATTTTATTAATGTGTTTTTAAGACACATAGTCGAACCTATTGTCTTTTATGAATGTCTACACCTACCCCAACCCTAAACCCAACCTCACAGTAACTGTTGTATTTTATTAATGTATACTACACCTACAGCAACCCAGCACACTTGCGGCGTAAGTCCCTCCCACTTGGAGATCACCTAGCCTACTTGCAGTGAAATCCTTCCCTCTTGGAGGTCTCCGGGCTGCAGCGAGACCTACTTCAAATTATTAGCCCTTTTCAGCTATATTTTTTTCAGATAGTCTGCAGAACAACCATCATTATACAATAACTTGCCTAATTACCCAGTTAATGAGTCAGTTATTAGAAATGAGTTATTAGAACTATTATGTTTAGAAATGTGTTGAAAAAAAATCTTCTCTCCATTAAACAGAAATTGTGCAAAAAATAAACAGGTAGGTTAATATTCATGGGGGCTAATAATTCTGACTTCAACTGTGTATGTGTATATATATAATATATGTGTATATATATATATATATATATATATATATATATATATATATATATATATATATAAAATATGAGGAAAAAATAAAAACAAACGGTACCCTTTGTTATAGCCCCAGGGCCCAATGTGTTCTTATTCTGGTCCTGCTAAAAAAAAAAAACTAAACAATAAAAAACACTAAGTAAACAATATTAGTTATTATTTTTATTATTATTATTATTATTCATTCATTCATTCATTCATTCATTCATTTTTTTTTCAGATTAGTTTCTTTATATTATTATTATTGTTATTATTATTATTATTATTATTATTATTATTATTATTATTATTATTATTATTATTATTATTATTATTATTATTATATTTAGGCCTTGCTTGGGGTTCTGTTGCCAGGTTCTGCTCGGAAATCTTTGCTCAGCATCAGGTGCATAGCAGCAAGCCGTTTGGCAGCAAACTATGGCCTTATTTTGATAACAAATGTGTAATAATACTGCTAATTTTCATTTTTATTTAATTTATGCATACGCAATAAATGTAAGCCTGCTAACTAATCAAATTATAGAATATGTAAACTTAGCGCTGTAGCACACCTACATGTGTATATTGAATTTTAAAGACGTTTATCCGTTTTCCTACTGTAAACCAAAAAAAAAAAAAGAAAATCGAACCAAAATCATGTTATTTCACTTTTTTGTGAGCAAAAGAAAAAATGAAAAATGGCCGTTTTCTTAGTTTTTTTTTTTTTTTTTTTTTTTTTTGAAAACAGATATGGAATGGACGGAAAATACACTGATTAGTGTGTTAGTCTAAACCATATATTTATAATCTGGTGTGCTTCCAAACAGTGATAAAATTCGTATTTAGAAGATATAAACTTCCAAATCTTGCCGTTTGTCACTTCCACCTAAATGGATTAATGTTTGTTTTTTTGATATCAGCTCATACTTCAAAATCTTCTGGCCAATCAAAATGCTCTCTAAATGGTCTCCCACCCTATTCTAGATGATTCTCATTTGCCTTTAGTGTGATGCGCTTGATCTCAACCACTCTCACTGGCAGAGCTGGGATAATGGCGAAACATTGTTTTTTTTAAATGGGAGGAGCTACTCTGTGCTCTAATTTCAAAAGCACTTTACAGGACTTTTAGCATCCCTGGAATATTTTCCATTTGAAAAAAGTGTTCTTTGTAATTGTAAAATGTTTTTTCTGTTACTATTTAGACTGATTTAGTATATTGTAATTTAGGTCTATTATTCATATATGCATAACTGTCAACCCTCCCGTTTTTCCCTGGATTTTCCGATATTTTACAGTTCTATCCCGTTATCATCCCGTAAAAATATTTTCCTGTATTTCTTCCATTTTTTAGTCTTTCTATGAAGGGTGGCAATAAACATTAAAGAGCCAAGCCTCCCTATACGCAATACGCCATACTGACAAACCACCTGGGGCCGCCCCTTGCTCTTAAATGTGAGTCTATTCTGTGCTTTTGTTTTATTTAGGCATGAAAATACTTTGAAATAAATATAAAAATGGCTCGATTCCCATCCTTTTCATTACAGGTGCCATCGCCCCTCCTATGCAATCCTAAATACAGTCACATAGCGGTGCGTGACTGTCAGACATGCTCCATAGTGATAAATAGACGCTGTTTCCCAAATGAATTCTGTACACACGATTCTGTACATATAATTAATAATATTAACATCTAAAGATGTCGATCTTGGTGTTTTTTTTTAAATACAACTAGTTTTGTCCTGAATGAGCATAAACAGTTAGGAAAGCAATCATCATTATAACGTTTGATGTGTGCAGTTTTAAAGTGACACCTGTTATTTAATGTAATCAAACGAAAAATCCAAATAAAAGAGAGATTCATTCATTGCTCTTTAATCGGAATGTGTAAGTTATGCAGTGAAGAAAAGATGACTGAGATTTGATAACTTGATTCTATTTCTTTATAATAGCTATTAATTTTAATAAGCTGAACATTTAGCTAATTTATTTGCTGCTAATGTATATATTTTTTCTTTTGTAAATAATAATAATAAAACTTATTACTGACCGTTTAACTGTTTATTTACAATGAAACATATCCAGATGAACAGATTTAGTAATTTGGGGATTTTTTTTAGGGTCAGAGTTGCTACCAGACCTCAAGAATGTAAAATGACTATACATGAGTTCCCACTTTATTATGAGCTTATACTTTAAAAACCAATATCCATATCTGTGCACATCGCAGACCAGACGCCAGAAGTGATGCTCTGCTTCTTGAATTTGAAACATTTTGATTTCTACGAAGGTGTAAACCGAGATGCTTAGCAACAAATAGCAAACATTGCAGGTTGTACCCTTTGATTCAGAGACTGCAGTTTGTATTAGCGATGCTCCGATCTTATGAACCGATCACAATTGTTTGTTTACGAGTTTACAAGCAGAGGACATATAAGAACTAAAAATCTTTTTGCATATCAGAACTGAAAGTGCTGCATTTTCAACAATATTGCAAGTTCATTAAAACCTGGCTGCTTCTGACCATTACATCTCCACACTAATAAAGCATTTCAGGGGGGGTAATAATTCTGACTTCAACTGTATCTACTAAAAGACAAAAAATATTACTTTACAAACTGTTTTGTAAATAAATCATAAGAACATTTTCATATTTGTCATTTATATTAATGAAATTGATTTAAAAACGGAATAAATTTAAATTTACTCAAGTAAATAAACAGACTCAATGATGGGCTAAAAATTTGTAATCTGATAAGTTAACTTAACTTAATATTAAGTTATGAAAACTAATTGCCACAATTATTTTTTACAATGTACTCCATGAATAAATGTATATTTATTTATTAATGTTTATGGTAGCTCATTTGATTTAAATAATAAAATTAATAATAATAATAATAATAATAATAATAATAATAATAATAATAATAATAATAATAATAATAATAATAATAATAATTCCTTACATTTATATAGCGCTTTTCTGGACACTCAAAGCGCTTTACACATTTTTGTGGGAGGAATCTCCTTATCCACTACCAGTGTGCAGCATCCACCTGGATGACATGACTGCAGCCATATTGCCAGACCGCACACCAGCTGATTGGTGAAGAGGAGAATGAGTAATGAAGCCAATTATGATATGGGGTGGTTAGAAAGTCATGATGGACAGAGGCCAGTGGGCAAATTTGGCCAGGATGCCGGGGTTATACTTCAACGTTACTTACAGCTGTGCACATTCAAGTTTGTTTTTATAGATCACAGATATTGCATGGGAAGTGACGTTCGCGCTTTTCCGCCAGTTTTCTGTGTACACCACATTTATAAAGTAGAGTGCTACCAACTTGAAGGTCATTGCTTCTTATTTAATCAGTCATACAGTAATGTCATCCAGTCTGAATTATGTGGTGATGGTATTATACTGGGACAGCATTAAAGGGCGCCAGTGTGTTTTTTTTTTATCCCCCAAGAGGAAAAGCGGAATGGAATTACAGTTCAGCGTGGACAGACAACTAGCCAAACCCTGCCTCTGCATATTTCATATTATCCAAAATATTCATCATCGGCAGCAGGCTACTGCACTTTAGTGACCTGGAATGTGCTTAGCGAATTAAGAAGAAAAAGAAAAGCGGCGCTCGTAATTACTGCAAATGTTTTAGTGAGATAATCGTACTATAATCACCACAGGAACGCTAATTTGGGGTGAAAATGAGCGTGTGGATTTGAAAGTGATCAGACTGGTGATTTAGGGTGATGTTGTTTCGCAGCCGTGTGAATAGCGCAAGTGCATCACAGGGTTTTGAACCACCTGCTGTCACTGAATAGGTTCACTTGAACACTATAATCAGATTACATATCGAGTTCTCTGTACGCCACTGTGTTTTGTGTGACTCACTTGGCATTTGCACTCACATTTATGTTTATTAGACAGGCATGCTTGAGGAATTCTGCTTTTGAAGATCAGACGCTGGTCTTTTTTCTCTGTTAATGCTTTTAGTTTATTTGGTCCAGAGTTATTTTAGCACCTTTTTGAATCTGGCTTTTTTTGGTGTGTATTTTAAATTAGGATTTATTTTTACTCTTTTTATTTTAATTTTGGTTCCAGTTTTAGTAATTTATTCATTTTCATTTGGCATTTGCACTCACATTTATGTTTATTAGACAGGCATGTTTGAGAAATTCTGCATTTGAAGATCAGACGCTGGTCTTTTCTAGATGAATACATGCTTTTAGTTTATTTGGTCCAGTGTTTGTTTAGTAGCATTGAGATTGTGTAGTTTTATTTGTGTAGTTTGAATTAGGGTTTATTTGTAGTTTTTATTTGTTTTTATTTTAATTTTGGTTCAAGTTTTAGTCATTTATATTGACTTATTCATTTTCATTTGGCATTTGCACTCACATTTATGTTTATTAGACAGGCATGCTTGAGGTGTTTTGGTTTTGAAGATCAGACGCTAGTCTTTTCTAGATGCATAAATACTTTGTTTATTTGGTCCAATGTTAGTTTAGTAGTATTGAGATTCTGTAGTTTTATTTGTGTAGTTTGAATTAGGGTTTATTTTTAGTTTTTATTTTAATTTTGGTTCAAGTTTTAGTCATTAATATTGACTTATTCATTTTCATTTGGCATTTGCACTCACATTTATGTTTATTAGACAGGCATGATTGAAGAGTTTTGGTTTTGAAGATCAGACGCGGGTCTTTTGTAGATGCATAAATACTTTGTTTATTTGGTCCAATGTTAGTTTAGTAGTATTGAGATTCTGTAGTTTTATTTGTGTAGTTTGACTTCGATTTTATTTTTAGGTTTTCTGTTTTTATTATAATTTTGGTTCAAGTTTTTGTCATATGGATGTGTGTTTTTGTACTTATACAAACAGTTTAATAAATAGGAATTATGTGAAATGAATATGAATATATGTGTTCAGAATAAATGAGTACACCCCTCACAAATCCCTCATTTAAATTGATATTTTCTATAGGAAGATTTACAATATTATATTTGTGCATATATACTTTAGTTTAGTCAGTACTGAAGCCAATTTGGAGCTAATCTAACATAATGATTTACAGTAATGGTGAAAAAATTTGTAGCCCAATTATATGTGAAAAATATTAAATAACAAATTTAAAAAGATCAAGAATAAAAAAAAAACAGAGATGAAAATTTTGTTTAAAATTTTGTAGTTTTTATTTTGTTTTACAATATTTCACATGAATTTAAATGTATTCTCTTTCTATTTCTAAAGACGTTTGGTGACTAAAATATTAATTTAATTAATATATACCTGTTTAATAAATCTGTTTTATTCAAATGCATATAAATATATTATGTTTATATATATATAAATAAACATTTATGCTGAGCCCTGTAAATATTTAAAATCTATGCAAATAAATTAAATTAAAAATAAATGAGTATAAATATATGATTATGAAAATCTAAATGATTGTAATATATTTTATTAATTTACATGTTAATTTATTTTACATCTTTTAATTTTATTTCAAGGGTGACTTAGTGGCGCAGTGGGTAGCGATGTCACATCACAGCAAAAAGGTCGCTGGTTTGAGCCCCGGCTGGGTCAGTTGGCATTTCTGTGTGGAGTTTGCATGTCCTCCCTGTGTTGGCGTAGGTTTCCTCTGGGTGCTCTAGTTTCCCCCACAGTCCAAAGACATGCGCTATAGGTGCATTGGGTAGGCTAAATCGTCCATAGTGTATATGTGTGAATGGGAGTGTATGGATGTTTCCCAGTGATGGGTTGCAACTGGAAGGGCATCCGCTGCGTAAAACATATGCTGGATAAGTTGTCGGTTCATTCTGCTGTAGTGACCCCAGATTAATAAAGGGACTGAGCCGAAATGAATAAATGAATGAACAAACTTAAATGAATTGAACATAAAACATCTAAATTGTCCCAAAAAAACCTAATAATTGTGTTATTTCAACTCATTTTAAATAAGTAGTTTGAACAATCAGCAAAAGTCATTTTTTGAGTGTGCTTACTATAGTAATTACAATAAATGATGCATAATTGCATGCAACTAACCCTAAACTTATCATATATTAAGGGTTAGATAGCAAGTTAAGTACATTTAACATATAGTAAGTACTTAAATAATGCTACTCAGGGTTAAAATAATAGTAACACTGTAACAAAGACACCTTAAAATAAAACCAAACCAAATGCTTGCTACTCTGAACATTTTGTAAGTTAGATCAATTGAGTAATTATTGATTGGGTTGATTAAAGGACGGGTCAATATTATGCCAATATTATGCCATAAATGCCATTGAGCTGAACATAATCCAACATATTAATTTAGATTACATTCATTCGTTTTCTTTTTGGCTTAGTCCCTTTATTAATACGGGGTCGGCACAACAGAATGAACCGCCAACTTATCCAGCACATGTTTTACGCAGTGGATGCCCTTTCCTGGGAAACATCTGTACACTCTCATTCACATACATTCACTTCGGACAATTTAGCTTACCCAGTTCACCTATACCGCATGTCTTTGGACTGGAAACCCATGCGAACACAGGGAGAACATGCAAACTCCACACAGAAATGCCAACTGACCCAGCTGAGGCTCGAACCAGCGACCTTCTTGCTGTGAGGCGACAGCACTACCTACTGCACCACTGCGTTACCCTATTTTAGGTTACACTTGCACTATTTATATTAGACTTAAAAAAATTGTGTTTTTTTATCAGCTCAATGCTTGAAATCGACAGGATTTAATGCATGACTTCAAGTCCAATTATTTCACCGTATGACCCGCTGTGCCTGACTGACCTGGTTAGGACAAGAGTTTATTTTAGATGAAACGAGTTTTGAGCCAGAAACCATGTAGAAGGTGCAGACAGGCTCGTAAGATATCATTTCAGATCCACATGCCAGCCGCTCCACTGCGTGTGTGTGTGTCTGTGTGTTTGTGAGAGTGAGAGAGGGAGTGTGTGTGTGTGTGTGTGTGTGTGTGTGTGTCTGTGTATGTGTGTGTGTGTGTGTGTATGTGTGTGTGTGTGTGTGTGTGTGAGAGTGAGAGAGGGTGTGTGTGCGTGTGTGTGTGTGTGTGTGTGTGTGTGTGTGTGTGTGTGTGTGTGTGTGTGAGCGTCTGTCCGTCTGTCCTCTCTGCTGATGAATTAGTGGGCAGCGGGTCTCTGCGGAGCCCACTTTTAGAAACCGAGGATTCAATAGGTGCTATTCTTACAGGCTAATTACTCTCCCTGGCAAACACTCTTTGATACGGAGCTTATGCCGGATTTTGAGTTGGACTGTAGAGTGCGGTGTGGAAGGATGAATATGACACTAATGAACAGAGTGCTTTCTGGACCATCAACACAGAGATTGTGTTTGAGACATGTACTAAATGGCCTTCACCTTTTGAACACTTACAATCATGCCTACGTTGTAATAATCAAATGTTGGGAAGTCTTAAAGGGACAGTTCACCCAAAAATTTTTAAAATCTGTCATCATTAATCACTCATTACTTGTTTAAAACCTGTTTGAGTTTCTTTGAATTCTTTGAACACAAATTAAGATGTTTTGAAGAATGCTGGCACTCTTTGACTTACATACTATTTTGTTTATTACTATGGAAGTTGATGGGTCCCAGCAACTAGCATTATTCAAAATACCAAAATATCTAGAAAGAAATGAATAAAGCTTTAAAACCACATAAGGGAGAGTAAATGATTATGTAATTTTCTCAAACCTTAAATCGTCTCAATCTTTGTTTTTCTGAGCATGGTTGTGAATTGACTAAACTCAAATGTCCTCCACAGTCTCCAAACTCAATCCAATAGACATGGTAAAAAGGTGATTTACATCATGGATGTGCAGCTAACAAATATGTAGCATCTGCGTGATTCTATAATGTCAATATGGACCAAAATATCAGCCGGTTGTTGAATCTGTTCCATAAAGAATGGTCTATATGCACACAAACTTTTAATTTTAGTCAGCATTTGTGTCACATTTAAGATCCGATTTCCTCAAAAAACAGCGACCATCACTGCCTGGCTGAGATACAATATAAAGTGGGTATCAGACCAAACAAGAAGCACTGCATTAAATTACATTATTCTGCTCCATGTTTTTAAAATTTAAAATTAATTTTACCCTAGTATTTCCAATGGAGTTTCTGTGCTAGGCTGCTGCTAAAGACGACGCCTGTTTTCAAAAGGTCTTAATCAACTGATTACATTTAAATTACATTACAACATCGATGCTGTAAAAGGAACCTTATGAAATAAAAAAATATAGTTTTTAGGTGTTTGGGTCAGGTTAAACTTTAATAGTGTAAAAACTTCAATTAATTAATCAAAAGTGAGAGTGGAGACTGCATGGAAAGAATATATTACATTGTTACTTTGTAATAAATAAACAAACAAACAAACAAACAAACAAACAAACAAACAAACAAACAGAACATCCGCTTTTGGCATCAATAATAAAGAAGAAATGATTCACCAGATTAGTATATTAGAGTTATTGCCTAAGTAATTCCTGAAGGTTTATAAAAACTAAATATATAAATGCCTATAAAATCTGTTGGCATGCATGATTAAAATTATATTGTAAAATGATAATGTTTCTCAATATTGAACTTTTGCTTTGTGATTTTATGTGTTCATATACACTCAAAAATGACTTTTTTATCAAACTAAGTTCAAATAAGCTGAAACAAAACAAATCTTAAGTTTTTTGAGGACACAATTTAATTGTTTTATGTTCAATTCACTTAAAACCACCTTTTTTTGTAGTAAAACCTAATAAGTTAGCTTAAATCCTTAGGGCTTTATTTTATTGATCTAGACGCAAGGTCTAAAGTGCATGATGCAAAAACATTAAGGACATCCACTTTTGCTATATTAAGGACTGAAATATATGCTTTGCGCCCTGGCGCATGGTCTAACAGGGTTGTGTTTATTCGCTCAATGAGTTATGGGTGTGTTTTGAACATAACATGCATTAAACCAATCAGAGTCTCATATTCCATTACCTTTTAGAATCAGTTGCGTCATGGCACGGCGCATTTGCTATTTACATGGCAGACTTTGTAAGAGGAAAAACTGAAAGTTTCACTAGCAAGAAAACAGTTAAACACACGATCTGCAGCAAGGATAAAGAATGAGCCTCCACCATTTACTTTCTCTTTATTTTATTTTTACTCTTTACGCCTTTACTTTCGTGGATAAGGAAACAATAGAAACTCACTCCACTGAAGACATTCATTAGCCTACATATTTATTTTTATTTGTTATGCGCAAAGGTTTGTTTCAAAACTATTTCTAAATTTAGTTCTAGTTTCCAGCAAACAAATAAATGAACAATAATAACGAAGTGTGGTAAAAAAACTGAGTTAATTACAAATATCTTATCCCAAGATGCAGACGTCTTCAAACCCCTACAGATGGACAAATCTAAACTTGTTTTTACTAAAACAAATATGAATATGCATATAATAAATAATACTGCTAATAATAATAACACTATGCAAAAGCAAATGGTCATGAATAAACTGAAAAAAGCCCCCTGACATGAAGAAGGCATGGATGTAGTGGTTTTTATATTTATGTAGTAAATAATCATTTTTGTAACAATTTAATTTTAAATCTTTACATATGTAAAGATATTTGTGTATTGTTGTACATCCTGCGTGTTTTAAGTGTTTGAGCCTGCATATGCGCATAACTAACGTGCTCTGCGCTGGTCTTTAGACCAGCTTTCAGTTGGTCAATGGCGCAGTCTATTTCAGATCCTCAAAATAGCAACGCGCCAACAATGTGCCTTAACACACCTCCTTTTTAGACCGGAACACCTAGGAGTCCACAAAGTGTCGCAAATGGATTTGCTATTTAAACGCAAATCCTGAAATTTAGGGTTGCGCTGGACTGAAAATAGCAACAAATCACGCCAAACACGTCTTGCTCCTTATTGCGCCGGGTGTATGATAGGACCCTAAATGTTGTCCCAACACAAATCGATTGTGCAGAACCCAGCATTTTTTACAGTGCAAACCCACATTATAAAATGTGCAAATTGCACAATAGACACATGGTTAATCAGTGTTATTATGATTTAAATCAAAATAACCACTCAAAAAATTTAAAAAAAAAATGCATGTCAGAGAAATAAATTGATTTTATTTTGTTCATTTAATTACCTCCACTGAAAAAGATAAAATTCATTGGATTTACTAAATAGTAAGTCGTTGCAAACAATTTATATGGGCTGAATGTAAACAAATTAAGTTGAATATTACTAAATTTAATTTGTTTGTTATAGTTCAACCCATATAAATAGTCTGCCACCATTGAATTGAAATCCATTGATTCATTTATTTCAGTGTATACTGTATATCCTGGAAAATGCTACTGTATGTATTATAGATTTATATTAGAGCACTGAAATCAACAGAAATTAGAGCCCCTACATTAAATGGCGAACATTTGCAAAGCGATTAACATCTAAGGTGACGGGACAGGATCGTGCATAGTGGCTAAATTCTAGGCAGAAATTCGACATTCAGCATTCAGTCGCAGACCCAATCTGATACAAGGAGCGTATGGGGTACAGACATTCTTCCCAGTGTTAAGTGTTGAGAATTGTGAGGCACGAGTGCCTGCTGCCAAGCCCAGCGGGAGAACTCTGACTATGATGTAGTGCGGTAGCAGCAGGATTAGCCAAAGCCAAAAAGGTGACAAGAATGTCTGAAACTTCCCATATCTTCCCATATGCCTCTCACTATACCCAGACGGACACCACTCTAGTGTCTAGCGGGCAAGAAGTGAAGTGTTTTGTCAACAAAGAGCATGGCAGTGCAGTGTTGTCTTCCAGAGGGAATGAGAAAGGGCTTTAAATCAAATCCAGGCATGGTGTGATAGTAGAGACAGCAGCTCTCGCTTCTAAAACAGTCAGGGAATGTGTATCTACGCTAGTCATCAGAGCAAACAAAGAGCCGGTAATGTGAGCCAAACAATGTGTGTTAATGTTCACCCTCCATGCCCTGCTATTCCTCCTGTGTCTGCTCATATGTTGACTGTTACATGAACACAACGTACTGTATATACACTGTAAAAATAGGTGTTAATTAACAGGGGTTTTCTGTTTATTTACGGTTGTGAATTGCATTATGGGATGTTGATCTGGTCTTTTGACTTTTGATGTTGGAAATTCAACTGCAGTTTTGCAAAGTGACTTTTTAATTGACATTTTTAATTGAAATAACGCGTTCATGGGGTGACAAGGTGGCTCAGTTAGCACTGTCACCTCACGGCAAGAAGGTCACTGGTTCGAGTCCTGGATAGGCTAGTTGGAATTTCTGTGTGGAGTTTGCATGTTCTCCCTGTGTTGGTGTGGGTTTCCACCGGGTGCTCCAGTTTCCTCCACAATCCAACCACATGTAGTATAGGTGAATTGAATAAGCTGAATTGGCTGTAGTGTATGTGTGTGAATGTGAGAGTGTATGGGTGTTTCACAATACTGGGTTGTGGCTGGATGGGCATCCACTGTATAAAACGTGCTGGATAAGTTGGTGGTTCATTTCGATGTGGCGACCCCTGATAAATAAGCAACTAAGCCGAAGGAAAATGAATGAATGAATGAATGAAATGCGTTCGTAAAATAACAGAAAAGGTACTGGCAGTTTATTTCAAGGTTTTTGTACTGTAGTTTACAACACCAATACAGCCCATATATAATTTCAAAATATTAAAAATGTCAATAAACGTCACTTTAAAAGTGACTTGAATAAATAAGTCCTCATAATGCAATTTAAAAGCATACATGAAAGAAAAACAGGAATCACAAAAAATGGAAAACAGTTTGGCAAATATACAAATTTTGTATTATTCGTTCATCCATTTATTCATTTTCTTTTTGTCTTAGTCCCTTTATTAATCTGGGGTCATCACATTGGAATGAACCACCAACTTATCCAGCACATGTTTTACGCAGCGGATGCCCTTCCAGCTGCAACCCATCACTGGGAAACACCCAATCTCATTCACACACATACACTACGGACAATTTAGCTTACCTAATTCACCTATAGCACATGTCTTTGGACTGTGGGGGAAACCAGAGCACCCGGAGAAAACCCACGCAAACGAGGGGAGAACATGCCAACTGACCCAGCCGAGGCTCGAATCAGCGACCTTCTTGCTCTGAGGCAACAGCACTACCTACTGCACCACTGCGTCGCCCTAATTTTTTATTATTATTATTTTTCTATTATTATTATTATTATTATTATTATTATTATTATTATTATTATTATTATTATTATTGAAGTACGCTATTAGTTGGGCTTGCAAATTTAATGGAAAAATCATGTCAGAATTCTACAATATATATATTGATACGTGTAATGTTGAAACTCTGTATGTTATTTAATTATTAATGTGACTCATATTTGTTGTAAGCAGCATGCACCTCCAAAACAAACCAAATACTCATCATTGCTTATCAGGACATTAGACCCCTTGTCTTATAACCTATTTTTAGTTCGGACTGAATTTGATGATGCACTTTGTTTTTGACCTGCACTGGATTCATTGATGTATTATATATGTATTTTTTTATATCAGTGCAGGATTCAGAAGAAATGGATACCTGTGATGACAGTCAAGGCTATTTGATCCATAAGTGTGTCCTGAATATTTATAGCGGGCGGCCTGTGAATGTTATGAGTGCGGGTAATGAAGTGTGAAGATCTGTGTGTGATGACAGCATGAGCACAAAAGGACAGCGTGCATTATTAAACTGAGCCGTGTAACTTTGACAGTAAAACCTGAAATATTTGCTCCTGATGGTTCAGACGACTTTAAGATGTCCTCCTGATAGAGACACCGTTTGAGGGACTGCTGAAGTTACAGCATTAAGGGGATAGTTTACCCAAAAATGAAAATAATCGTCTTATTTATTCTCATATGCAGTTTTAAACTTTTGAGTTTCTTTATATGGTGGCGCGATGGCTCAGTGGTTGGGACTGTCACCTCACAGCAAGAAGGTTTCTGGTTCGAGTCCCAGCTGGGCCAATCTAAGAGCCCATGCTGTTTCAGGGCCCCCAGAGTTACTATTAGGGTCCCCCACACACTTTACTTTCATAGGGCCTGT
Organism: Danio aesculapii; assembly: GCF_903798145.1. Classification (NCBI taxonomy): domain Eukaryota; kingdom Metazoa; phylum Chordata; class Actinopteri; order Cypriniformes; family Danionidae; genus Danio; species Danio aesculapii. Next base: position 43,509,020 of record NC_079442.1, on the reverse strand, counting down.
ACCGGCCAGTGGCACCCTGAGTTGTGGGTTTCCTCTGGGTGCTCCAGTTTCCCCTACAGTCCAAAGACATGCGCTATAGGTGAATTAAATAAACTAAATTGGTTTAGTGTATGAGTGTGTGTGGATGGGTGTTTCCCATTACTGGGTTGTGGCTGGAAAGGCATCCTGTGGTGACCCCTGATATATAAGAGACTAAGCCAAAGGAAAATGAATGAATGAGTGAGTTTCTTTCTTGTGTTTAACACAAAAGAAAATATTTTGAAGAATGTTGGATGACTTTTATAGGAACATAAACCAGCATTCCTTAAAATATCTTTTTTGGGGGAAAACCATCTTTATTTTACTGTACAGTAACATCTGAATGCACAGTTGCTTAATTTTTTTTTTATAAAAATGAAAGATAAATAATTTAATAGCTTCACATAAATTTGCATATTAACATTAAGTATAGTATATTGATCAATCAACAGCATTTTAGAAAACATTTGTTAAGATTCCTATTGGGGAAATAAAATTGTAATGACATATATTTTATTATTTGTTTATTTATTCATTTATGAACATGTCTTCTAATTTAATAGTTAGATCCAGCCTCGAAGTGTGCTTTGCAAGTTGAATTCACTATTAGTTTGAATAAAATATTGTGTCAGTATGTTTTATATATTATATATTTGTTTTAAATAATTATATTCTAAAAATGTATATAATATATATCCTTTGAAGCTTTGATAATATAAGAATATACATGTGTCTTGTCATTTTGTAGCTGAAGTTTAAACAAAGTCTAAACTAAAAATGCTGAAAGTCTAAGCTGAAAGTCTAAACAAAGTCAAATAAAGTAAAAGTTTTGTGCCTTTTAATATGTTCCAAAAAGTTTTTTTATATTTGTTTCTAACTTTATTCATTCATTTTCTTTTCGGCTTAGTCCCTTTATTAATCTGGGGTCGCCACAGTGGAATGAATATATATACTTCAGAACGCAGCAGCACGAGTGGTCTTTGATGAACCCAAAAGAGCACATGTTACTCCGCTACTCACCCGTTTGCACTGGCTGCCAGTTGCTGCTCGCATCAAATTCAAAGCTCTGATGTTTGCTTACAAAGCGACCTCTGGCTTTGCTCCTTCTTATCTGCTCTCACTTCTGCAGATTTATGTGCCCTCCAGAAACTTGCGTTCTGTGAATGAACGTCGCCTCGTGGTTCCATCCCTAAGAGGGAAGAAATCACTTTCCCAAACTCTCGCATTCAATCTGCCCAGTTGGTGGAATGAACTCCCTAACTACATCAGAACAGCAGAGTCACTTGCTGTCTTCAAGAAACGACTAAAAACTCAACTGTTTAGTCTCCACTTTCCTTCCTAATCTTAACTGCCTCTCTGGCTATACCACTAACTGTACTCTCTCTCAAAAAAAAAAAATAAATAAATAAATAAAAATAATAATTTCTAATGCTTTGCTTCTTAGACTTTACACACCTGAAACTTGTCTATAGCACTTATTCACTGCTGCTCTTATAGTTGTGTAAATTGCTTCCTTGTCCTCATTTGTTAGTCGCTTTGGATAAAATATATATAATTGACTTTGTGGTGGATTTTTCATCAAATGTTGGTTTCTTAACTCTTGTAAAGTTAAGTTAGTTACCAAAAAATGTATTTAAACATATGTGAATAATGGCTTATTTTTGTTAATGTTATTATGACCTATTGTCATTTATGCTCTAAATGAATACATTTGTATTTAAAAATAAATGTAGACATCTGTAGTTTGTGAAATAAATCTATATTATATCTATTAGTATCTACTGTATCTATCTTTCGGTCGATAGAAATATCAAATCTATAAAGATTATTGTACAGAATCTCGATGCTGTTTTCCAGCACCTGTGAGTGGATAATGTTATAATGTTAGTCGTTAAGCTTGGAGTTATTGATGATCTTTAGTTTTATATTTAGTTGTAAATGTGCTGGCAGATACAGTACAAGTCAGTAGTCTCAGTAAAAGTGTCTTATGACTGGACTCTGGAGACCCGGGAGTCGCTGGAAAATAGATTGAAGTTTGTATCAGCTTTCACTATATCATATAAAAAGTGTTAACGATCTGTGGAAATGATCATTAAAAGTGAATCCCATTACGTCTTCAAATGATATTCCTGTATAGAGAATAAATAATGTACATGACAGACATCTTCACAATTTTATAAGCACATTTTATGGACTGCGTCGATTGGTAAAAAGCATAATGATGGTAATATTAAACATCCGTCATTTGTAGCTGCCTGATCTCAACGACAGACTGAAACCCCATTTATTTTTTAAATGCAGTACAAATAACAACAGCGGCATCTAGTGGTTGAAGATGAGTATCACACAAGTTCTTCAGTTGTTGGCGCAGTGGGTAGAACGTTCGTCTCACAGTAAGAAGGTCGCTGGGTCAGTTGGCGTTTCTGTGTGGAGTTTGCTTGTTCTCCCCGTGTTTGCGTGGGTTTTCTCCGGGTGCTCCTGCTCCGGTTTACCCCACAAATCCAAATACATGCAGTACAGATGAATTGGGTAGGCTAAATTGTCCATAGTTCGTATGGATGATTCCCAGAGATGGGTTGATTCCGCTGTGGCGACCCCAGATTAGTAAAGGGACTAAGCTGAAAAGAAAATGAAAGAATGAATATTTTAATTAATGACTTATCCAAAACCTGGATATAAATATATATTTATATCTCAAAACATGAGCTTTTACTAAGATTTTTTAAGGCAGCAGTACCAAACATGACCACCAGATGACATACAGTTTACATTGGTGACTGTTTAAGTTTTGACAATATAAATATAATAAAGCGGATATTAAATTCTGAGGTAATATGACCATTTTGGTGGCATTTGATTTGAATTCAGTCTCTAAAAACATTTTACAATTTTTTATATGTGAATTTCTGTAGCAAAGTAATGCTTAACAATTTTTTTTGCAAGTTAATGAATAACTGTTGTTCAGAAATATCTATTAACAGCCAGTCACTAAACATAGAAACTTTTATAGAAGCTTATAAATTATATATAATTTTTCATGATTGCTCATGAATTTATATGATCAAGAATACAACAAAAAGCATAATATTGTGAAATGTTATAGCTTTTCTTTTAATGTGAATATATATTAAGATGTGATTTATTCCTGGGATTCAAAGCTGAATTTATAGCATTATTACTCCAGTGTCAAGTGATCCTTCAAAATCATTCTAATATGCATATTCTATTTGAAGCTCCACGATCATTTTCAATGATAAATGTCAAAACCATTTCTTGCTGCTACAAACGTTTGCATTTTATATTTCAGGATTTTTTGAGGGGTAGAACATTTAAATATTTGATATGTATTTCTTTAAACAATTGTTTTGCAGTATAAATGTATTTGTTGTTAATTTTGTAAAAGTATTTTTAAAAGAAAAACTAAATTGTCATGATGAGATGATGAGAATAAGAGATGTTTTTTAGTCAGGATTTCAATAATGAAAATGTAAAAATATTTGAAACCATTTAGTCTGTATAATAAGTATTAATTTAATTTAAAATGTATTTTTTTAGATTTTAATATCTCTTCTACCCAAACACAGGGTTCGTATGGTCCTGGAAAAAGTCATGGAATTTTGAAAAAAAAAAAAAGTAAAGTTTTGAAAAAAATAAATAAACATTTGTAGAAAAGATCCAAAAAAAAAAAAAAAATATCGGCACACTGCCACTAGCTCTCAATTTTTTTTTAATGTCTCATTTTTTGAGAGCTAAAGTGGCAGTGTATCGATTTTTTTGGATCTTTTTCTACAGATGTTTGTTTTTGATCGAACACCTGTCTTTGAGATTTTCTGATGTGCGCACACTTCTGTTTTTTGCTTAAAAAAAATAAATAAACCCAAAATGTTTTGAAAAAGTAATTCATTCATTTTCTTTTCAGCTTAGACCCTTTATTAATCTGGGGCCACCACAACCGAATGAACTGCCAACTTATCCAGCATATGTTCTACGCAGCGGATGCCCTTCCAGCTGCAACCCATCTCTGGGAAACGTCCATACACAGTTAGTCACACAATTCACCTGTACCACATGTCTTTGGACTGTGGGGGAAACCAGAGCACTTGGAGGAAACCCACGTGAACACAGTTAGAACATACAAACTCCATACAGAAACGCCAACTGACTCAGCCGAGGCTCAAACCAGCAACCTTCGTGCTGTGAGGCGACAGCACTACCAACTGCGCCACTGCGTCACCCATGAAAATGTAAATGTTATGAAAACACAAGCCAACGTTTCTAAAATGATTTCAAACAGACAGCAGGATATTTTTTGAAAACTATTTTACAGATATAAAAATCAACAAACTACACATAGATTGTCTTTTTTATGTTGTTAAAAAATTTTATGTGCACCCCCCCCCCCCCCATTTAATACGGTACATAGACATTACATTAAACATTAAGTCATGAATATTTATCCGAAAGTTTTGGAAAAGTCCTTCAATTTCAATATTATAATGTAAAATGTGTATAAACCCTGTAAACAGCAGCGCTCTACTCTCCGCCCCAGCAGGTGGCACAAATCCTCCATGTGACAGTTTGCCAAACACCATGAAATGGAAAAACAGGTGCACTTCATGAACAATAAACAAGGTGAATCTCCAGAAACAGAGCTTAGCATCTCTGCAGCTTTCTAGGGATTTGCTGCCACAACCTAAAGGTAGGAATAATTATCAAAGTATAATCAGTCCATAATATCAACGATTGTTCATAGATGACATTGAGAGATTTCAATCAGCATCTTCTACCAGGTCATTTTTTGTTAGGCCACAACATCCAGCATATTGGTTTAAGTTAGAATCATGATGTTTTGTTTATTTTGTTTTTAATGCTACTTCATGAAACTCTCCTTATGTGAAAGGAATTTGAATTTGAAAAAAAAGAAGAGGAAGAAGAAGACTAAACAATGAACTAAATTTACGGCCTTTTCTCTTTCCTTTTTCTAGACTAAGAGCCACCAGATGCTGACATTTCAGAAAGAGGAAGCCCATTCAGTGAAAGCGTCCACAGTGTCGGGAAAGTGAAATATGAAGGTTTCGGTTGACCAGAAAGAAGAAGTCTACCACCCATTAACTGGAAAAGACCCCCTCGCTCCACCTAGACTTCAGTTTCACATGTTTCACAAACAATAGTGAGTCTGAGCGGCTGTATTTACACTGCCGGATGGGAAATAAGAGGTGAGGTCAGAAATGTTAAAGCCGGGTGACAATGCATGAGTGAACTCTCTTGTTATTGCCAACAGTTTACAACATCTTTTGGCCTGCGCTCAGATTTTTTTGTTCTGTTTGGTTTGGTTTGGCTGCAATTGCTCAGACTTTTCCAGTCAGCTCATTTCCTGTAAAGATATTAATTTCAAAACTGTTAGTCTTTTTTTCGTAATTTTTTTTTAATGTTTCCTAAGAATCAAATCCCTGATCTAAGTGTTTTTATTCTAGGACTGTTGATTTGACGTTTATAATTTAATGAATGCACTTGCACTCAAAACTGTACTTTTGCTGCTTGTTCAAGCTACTTATTTAAAATGAGTTGAAACAACACAATTATTTATTTATACTTTATTTTTTATTTTAAGGAAGAAAATGAAAAAAAAAAAATACAATAACACATAAGAACTTAAATGAACAGTTGACTGGTCTAAGCATGGGCCAGTATACGATTCTGATGGTATGATTAACCTTGGATAAAAATATCACGATTTCACGGTTTCGTGGTGTTGTGCTCACTGCTCTAAAATATATTCTTTTTAAATGTCTGGGTAAAAAATTGAAACTTTGAACACAATATATTTTATTTTGAGAAGCATTTAATATATTTTGAAGCAGTAAACATGTCAGGCTAAATAATTCAAATAAATTATTAACTTCTGCTGTCTTCACTTATTTTAAAAACAGATTTCTTTACAATTGAAAGCGGCATCTTTGGATATATTTTCTGCTGGAGATACTGTTGTTTAAAAAAAAAAAAAAAAACCTAAGTAAATAAAAAATCTTACACATACCTTAAGAACGGTATTGCAGAAAATTTTGACGGTTTTGAAACCTTGACTTTTCCAAACCGCGGTATATCTTGAAAACAGTTAGCGTCACATATTTCATATTCACACAAATTCATATAAAGATCAGTTTACACTGTAAAGGCATGAGTACATTTTTCCCAATATTGCAGGTACTTGTCCATTTGTAGTTTTAAAGAAAAAGTCATCTTCTCCATATTTTTTTAACATTAGATACAATATCCAACCATTCATTTTTTTAAGGGGTTTGAGTTGCTACTTGAGTTAGAAGTATTTTTAAAAAATACTTGTCTTTTACTGTTAAGTTGGCTGCAATATTCCCCAGGTAAATTGGAAGTCCCTTCCATCACCAAACATATTTTGTAGTAATTGCGTTACATCCTGCCAGTACGACTGAATTGCTAAAACAACACAATATTGGAGGTTTTTTGGGAGACAACTTAATTGTTTTATGTTCAATCTACTAAAATAAAATTTTAAAAATGACTAAGTTACTTAATCGATTTGTGTGGAATTCAGCATTTTTTTACAGTGTGCCCTGCACCCAGACTTAATACAGGAGTGCTTTTTTGTCCACAATCCCAGGATTTTTTAATGAACAAAAACAGAAACTGCATTATACTTTGATTAATATTTTTTATTAATAATAATGTGTTTTATTTATACTGTGTTTTCTTACACTCAAAGCGCCACATAAAGCATAATACAGAAGAGAAAAAACAACATTTAAAAAATGTCATTTAATCTGCTCTGTTCTTGTTATTCAATGGGGTAAATGCACACAGACTTTTAATTCCAGCCAGCCAGCTTCAGCACTTCTGGTGAACTGTCTTTCCATTACACAATTGCCACATTTAAGGTCTGATTTCTTTAAAAATCAGTGATCTTCACTGCCTGATAGATATACAATATAAAGTGGGTCTCAGACCAGACAAAAAGCACTTCATTAAATTCCATTTCCTCCCGTTGTGTCTTTAAAATATGTCATTATGTCTAATTTTTTTTGCTTCTTTTTGTTTGTTCTTAGAGGAGAAACTTTCACAATGTGGAAAAGACCAGCTTGATCATGCTTCAAAAATATTCTTTCTTCATCAAGAGCATATGAGTTTACACCAACATCATGGTGAGTAGATGATTTTTTATTTTTTTTTGTTTATTTGGTGAACTCTTCCTTTTGCAATATACAGACTTTATTTCTTTTATTTTTATTTATTTTATTTCTTTACAATATAGAACAATAATTTTACAGGAAAAAAGACATGCTAACATATTATTACATACATACACGTATCAATATATAGACTTTTTTAGTATTCATGTGTGTATATATATATATATATATATATATATATATATATATATATATATATATATATATATATATATATATATAATGTACAGTTGGAGTCAGAATTATTTGCCCAGTTGGAGTCATTAATTATTATTAGTTATTTTTTTAAACACCTTTCTAATCATACTAATTACAACTAATTTCTAATAACTAATTGATTTTATCTTTGCCATGATTATGGTACACAATATTTTGCTAGATGTTTTTCAAGATACTAGTATTCAGCTTAGTGACATTTAAAGGTCTAACTAGGTTAACTAGGTTAATTAGACAAGTTAGGTTTGTTCTGGAGACAATTGAAAAAGTATTGCTTAAGGGGGCTAATAATATTGACCTTAAAATGGTTTTAAAGAAAATTAAAAACTACTTTTATTTAAGCTGAAATAAAAACAAATAAGACTTTCTCCAGAAGAAAAAATAGTATAAGAAATACTGTGAGAAATTACTTTCTCTGATAAATTCCTTGCTTGTAAAAGGAAATAAAAACTCACAGGAGGGCTAATAATTCTGACTTCAATTGTATGTCAAATATTAGATTGTCAAAATTTCAACAGGTAAAGAAAACTAAACTTGTGCTTTATTCTGAGGATACGATAACAAAGAATAACAGATTCAAAACTTTAGTTATTTTTCTGTGATTACTGATGCACTTGAAGCTAGTTTGGCCAGCAGGGAGCGCTGTATGACAGCTACATCACATCTTGTGTTCATAATTTGCTTGGCCTACAAATTTGCACACCATTCCAGACTCCTAACAATTCCTTCAGTTTTATTCTTAGTCATCCCAGAGCACATTGGCTTTAGTTGCAGTCAGCTTTTCCAAGCATCTTGTGTTTTTCTAGTGATGTTTATGTCCACCTCCTCACTCTGCTGCTCCGTCGCCCCTGTTGTTTTTCATGGAGAGAGTGTGTAACACCTACAGCAGATTCTCTGGAATATCCCGGAGATTCTCCTTCCCCTTCCTGTCCAGCAGACTGTGTTTGTTCCAAGAAATACTGACAGCATGTTCTAATGTGGAATTTATGGGGGTTTTGGGCATCTGGGAAGGACAGTTGACCATATTTGGGAAATACGATAATCAGGTGTACATGAATATCCGCTATAGTCAATAAGGATTTTTTTTGTTGTTGTTTTAAGGCAGAGATACAGTTTTTTTTATGGATCTGCACCTGAGTTTTTGGCCTTTTATAAAGTATTTTTCTGTCTATAATTTAAGAAAAAATCCAAAATGGATCCAAAACAAAAATCTTTTAGGTATTTCTTTTGTCATACTTGATCAACTTCTGTCTGTAGATTTCAATTACAGTACATATTTTTAAAGGCAATTTCTTAATTTTTTTTTCTCCTATACTTAGCCATAAATCTCCACTTTACTATTACTTACATACACCGGACTTTACTGTTATATTCATATCAGTATTCTGAAGGTTTTAACCGAGGGGTATATTCACACATATGTTACAGTATATTATATTATATTATCCAAAATAATGTAAATGGCAGCTTTTTTCCTGGCAGTTTGGAGTATTTTCTGAATTATCGAGACATATTTTTAGATTAATATTAAAATATTTGTTTTCTTCTATACTGAGCCATAAATGTCAACCTCAGCATAATGTACAAACACTAAACATTGGTTTTATTCAGATACTTTTTTTGAAGGATTTTACAGAAGATTATATTATATTATATTATATTATATTATATTATATTATATTATATTATATTATATTATATTATATTATATTATATTATATTATATTCAGTGTTTAATTTGTAAATTGCGAGGTCCTGGAACAGATCGGGGTAACAGATCCGGCATGTTTCCAGAGGAGGCAGTGGTATTGTGGACGAAAGTGAAGATTTTATGTTATAGGACTGCACGATATTGGAAAAATTTGACATTGCAACATTTTTTTCTCTACGATTTATTTTGCGATATAAATACCATTTCACCAGATGACTTAAATAGCTCTATTTTGAAAGTCGTTAATTTAGATTTATAGGGATTATTTTGCAGGGGAGTATAAATATATATTTTATTCAATTTATTATATACACATAATAAACTATAGTAATAAAACTGTAAATAAGATTAAAATGAAATAAGCATAGATTAAAGTGAAATAAGCATTGCTTTATTGTTTTTTGGGGAGAGTCTAACAGTATTCATGTACAGCAATTGAATAATCACATGTAAAATAACACTGCATGGTCTTCATCATATAATTTATTCATTAAAATTAATCTTTATTGAACTTCGTTTGTGCTATTAAAATGCTTTAAACTCTCTTAAAAGGCTCACAAAGTCACAGGCCTTAAAAACACATGCAGATGATAAACTTTTATATTATTAAGGTTAAATTTTGTCTCTATCGATGCTCAAATGATATACTGTAATGTGCAGCCATATTATATTATATTGTATTGTATTATATTATATTATATTATATTATATTATATTATATTATATTATATTATATTATATTATATTATATTATATTATAGCAACAGTTTTTTCCTGGCTGTTTGCAGTAATAGTCTTAATTATGGAGTGATAAAAAGAGATTCCTCAAATTATTACGTTTTACCCTGTTCACCTGCAGTGTCTTGTCGTTATGGTTCATTCAGTAATAAAGCATTGAGATGCTCTTGTGATGCCAGACTAGTGTAAATGGTTCCCATGGTAACGGTGTAGTCTGGCTGCCACCCAAACTCAAAACAGACAGAGCATTCTGGGATATAATACATCAAAACCACCAGCATCACCTTACCAGACCCGGCTTCCCACACCCATTTCGGAGCCAGTGCATAAGTGTGTTATATTTGGAAATAGTATTCATCATCATTCAAGCATTTTCTAATCGTTTTAGAGCCTTGCATTCCAATTGGTTTTGTGCCAGGATGCAGATTTTACATTTGAAATCAAGTTTATGGTACAGGAGACGAATGTCTTTGAATCAGTTTATTAATATGCCAGGAACTGCTTGGGCATAATCTCTTTGAGCGTGTTTTTATTGTTTGAGGGATTTATAAATGTCTTGTGAATTTTATTTATGGTTTATTGCTTAGGGAGCCAATAAATTGTCACATGTTATGTTGCAGGAAAAAAATAAATAAAGGGCGACACGGTGGATCAGTGGTTAGCACTGGCACCTCACAGCAAGAAGGTAGCTGGTTCGAGTCCCGACAGTGTCTGGGTGCTCTGGTTTGCCCCACAGTCCAAAAACAAGCACTATAGGTGAATTGAATAAACTAGATTGGCCGTAGTGTGTGTGTGAATAAGTGTGTATGGATGTTTCCCAGAACTGGGTTGTGACTGGAAGGGCATTCGCTGTGTAATACATAGTTTTTCTCACTATTTTTCTTTTTGTTTTCTCTCATTTAAAAAAAAAACAAAATAAAATTCACAATTAATAATGGGTGAATATGTTCTACCCATTTTCTCCATGTCTCGTTAAACTGTTTAAAAAAAACTTTTTAAAGTGTATTTAAATTTTAAACATATATTTAAACATATATTTCAGAATGTAAAGTAAAAACTATTTCTGTGATTTTAAAGCTGATTTTTTTTTTGTATTTTGTACTTCGCGAAATCCAAATAAGGATTAAAATAATTTCAGAAGGAATAAACAGTTTGCTTTCATTAAATCCACATTTATTTGAAAGAGATTTTGTAAAATTATCACTTTTGTTCAAATAACCTCCTTACTAAATAGAAATAATATTAATATCTGTAAACAAAAGACCAAAAATCTGAACAGTGATGTGTATATACTGTATATTGTTTTTTTTTTCTGATTTATTGTCTTCACATTTTCAAAAGCATTTATTTGGAATAGATTTTTGTCAAATTTTCACTTTTGTTCAAATAACCTCTTTACAAAAAAAAAAAAAAATAATAGTAATGTCTATAAAGAAAAGACCACCAAAGAATTCGAACAGAGATGTGTATATGTGGGGTGGGGGGGGGGGGGGGGGGGGGGGGGTTCTGGTGGTTCGAAAGACCCACCCCCCTGCAGAAAAAATCGAGAATTTGTCCCCTGTATGAGCTAGTTTGTCTCATTTTTGACAGTATGCCATCATAAATTGTGAAAATCAATAGAAGGCGGCTTTAAGACAAATTTAATTATTATTATTATTTAAATGGACAAAATCTGACTTAGGAAATGAGCTGACCAGTGTGTTATTTGCCTATAGGCTACAGTTTTTTATTTAAAACAAGTTTTATCAGATTCCTAATTGTTTTTTGTTTATTTGTTTTTTATGATGGATGATAATCAATTAGTATTTTAATTCGAACAATAATGTATATACTCTATACTGGGTGATTTAGCATTATTTCCCCTGCTGCTTCAACCCACCATATATGAGAATCAGTGTTTAATACCATTATCATTCTTCAGCGGTGTTGTGTGATGCAGTATGATGTGTTGTTGACCACATGACCACTGTTGTTACACATCAAAAGCCAGAGGATAATTCATTGACCGACAAGTACTGTAATCATTCCGTGATCATCACATGAGCACAATACTCTGTAATTTGGAAAAAAAGCAGACTGTTTCTTTCCGAGCACTTTGTTCCAGTCGAGGAGATTCTGAGAATCAGGTCTTTCATGCTGTGGGTGTTAGATGGCGCTGTAGAGCGAATGAACTCTGTGCCTCCTTGGCACATCAACAACACAGTGCAGGTCGTGTGAATCTGGCTCCTTCCCTGAATTTGTCATTCACTGTGTTGCTTCAATTATTTTTTTTCTGTTTATTTGTTCCGAGCTGAAAAGGGCGCCGGTGAGAAGGAAGTGAGGTCTTTTAATCCTTGCATTGTTTCTTGTTTGTATTGTTTGTGTTATTTCCACATTGCCATATACTGTAAGGATCTGTTTCCTGCATGGCAAATTTAATGACAAAAGCACATCTTGTCATCAGTTAAGCTTGTGATTGTGCATAGTTTATGAAGATTGTATACTGTAGATGTAGTGTGTGTGGGCTGAGGTTGATGTTTCAATACCTCTTAGCCTTTGGCTTTGCTCATGTTAGGGTTCATGAGGAAGGTCAGGCCTTTATCAGATGCTGAAAGGAGCGAAGGTGTCAGTTTCCACTCAGAGATACTTTTATTTCCCACCTCTCTCGTGCTGGTGGGTCTTCTCACTTCATTATGCAGCTCTTTAGAATACTTGATTGGTCAGTGTTAGCATTTCTGCTGTCATATATGTTCTGTAATTTAGTTGGGCACACCCCACTGGAAGTTGGAAGTGGAATTTGGAGTGACAGAACTTAAGTGGTTTGCCATCTCCAGGTTGGAGGAAAGTCCTTAACCCAGGTGGAGGAGTTCAAGTATCTTGTGGTTTTGTTCATGATTGAGGAAAGGATGGAGCATGAGATTGACAGATGGATTGATGCAGCAGTAATGCGGTCGATGTACCGGTTCGTTGTGGTAAAGGAGCTTAGCCGAAAGGCAAAGCTCTTGATTTACAGGTCAATAGACGTTACTACTCTCACCTGTAGTCTTGAGTTTTGGGTCATGACCAAAAGGACAAGATCTCAGACACAAGTGGCCGAAATGAGTTTCCTTCGCAGGGTGGCTGGGCGCACCCTTACAGACAGGATAAGGAGCTCTGTCACCTGGGAGGAGCTCGGAGTGGAGCCGCTGCTCCTCCACATCGAGAGAAGTCAGCTGAGGTGGCTCAGGCGTCTGTTTCGGATGCCTCCAGGACGCCTACCTAGGGAGGTGTTCCAGGCATGTCCCACCTGGCGGACGCCTCTGGGAAGACCCAGGACACGCTGGAGGAACTACTGTATGTCTCTTGGCTGGCCTTTGAACGACTCTGGATCCCTCTGAAGAGCTGGAGGAAGTGTCTGGGTAGAGGGAAGTCTGGGGTTCTCTCCCAAGACTGCTGCCCCCGCAACCCAGCCCCGGATAAGCGGATGAAAATGACATGACAGAACTAAAAAAAAAAAAAGGTGTGCCACTCACTCTTGGCCACTTTATAAGGTACAACTTACCAGTATCGGGTTCGACCCCATTTTTGCCTTCAGAACTGCCTTAATCCTTCATGGCATAGATTCAACATTGTACTGGAAATATTCCTCAGAGATTTTGGTCCATATTGGTATATTGCTGCAGATTTGTCGGCTACACAACCATGAGGTGAATCTCCCCTTCCACCACATCTCAAAGGTGCTTTATTGGATTGATATCTGGTGACAGTGAAGGCCATTTCAGTACAGTGAACTCCTTGTCATGTTCCAGAAAACAGTTTGAGATGATTCGCGCTTAATGACATCAATTGGAACTAATGGAACCAAAATGTGCCAAGAAAATATCCCCCACACCATTATACTACCACCAGCCTGAACCGTTGATATAGCAGTTTCCTGTTCTTAGCTGACAGGAGTGGCACCCAGTGTGGTCTTCTGCTGCTGTAGCCCATTTGCCTCAATGTTGGACGTGTTGTGTGTTCAGAGATGCTCTCCCGCATACCTCGGTTGTAACGAGTGGTTATTTGAGTTACTGTTGTCTTTCTATCAGCTGGAACCAGTCTGGCCATTCTCCTCTGACCTCTGGTATCAAAGCATTTGCGCCCACAGAACTGCCGCTAACTGGATATTTTCTCTTGTTCAGACCATTCTCTGTAAACCCTAGAGATGGTTATGTGTGAAAATCCCAGTAGATCAGCAGTTTCTGAAATACTCAGACCAGCCTGTCTGGCACCAACAACCATGTCATGTTCAAAGACATTTAAATCTATTTCTTCCCCATTCTGATGCTCGGTAGTAGATCGTCTAGGTCATATCTATATGCCTAAATGCATTGAGTTGCTGCCATGTAATTGGCTGATTAGACATTTTCGTTTACAAGCAGTTGGACAGGTGTACCTAATAAAGTGGCCGATGGGTGTGTCGAGTACCATTTGGCATTTCTGTGTGGAGTTTGCATGTTCTCCCTGTGAGGTTTTCTCTGTGTACTCCAGTTTTCCCCACAGTCCAAAGACACGCGGCATAAACGAAAATGTTATTTATGATATTTCTATTTATTATTTAACACATATAAAATAATAATTTCAAACATTTTTTGTAATTAATATATATATTATAATTTAGCAATAATACACTTTGCTATAGGTAGTATAGGGTATCTGTTATCTGTGGTCATTCATTTCTTGTTATATTGAAATTGCATTCCTTCATTTAGTCTCAGTTCAAATTCAGAAAGTGAAAGGTCTTTCATATTCTGAATGGTGCACAACTGGTTTAGCAGAATCAACTAAAGGGTGTTGAGCTTAATTATTGTCTCCGGCATCTTAAATAATGGCTGTGAAATCTTCATCTCTTTTATCACTTTCCTTTCTGCGTGTCATACAGTGTTGACAGTTATCTTATTAACTGAAATCAATACTCCAAGTTTATTTATTTATTGTAGTCCTGCAAAAATAAATGTAACGGTTAGCATGTTATTATTGCGAAATGTAAATACCCATAATGTAAATTCAATAAATTGAACAATATCATTAAATCAGCCGTCTTCTATTTTCCTGGAATCTCTTTCAGTGATTCTTCATGACACATTTATTCTCAGCAGAAAGGCGTCTTAGAGACAAACATGGCCCGAGGAAGACAATAAGCTACAGGAGGTGCTCTGTAACCTAATGGTTCCACGAACGGCCTCTCTGAACTCTTTCTGTGACCCCAATTTCATCCTCTGTCTACGTTCTCATTGGACGTTCTGCTCATCCGTAATTGGTTTTGACGGATCTCGGTTTTGCAGTGTGTGTGAGCACGCCGTCTTTGGTGTAGCCATGTCTATGAGGTTCATGGGAAGAAACCAGCAAATCCCGTCCTAAATGCGAGCGTCCCGTCCCCCTCCTCTGGTCTCCTCCTCTCTAATCTGGAGCCGCTGGCGGAGAGGGTCTGTGTGCTGGAATGAGCCTCTTGAGTTCGGCCTCCCACCCATCGGGAATTCCAGCAGGGCATTGTGGGTGGGATGAATGGGGTCAGAGCCAAGGAAACAAAGTAGGAAGTTTTCACAAGAGTTTAGCCTTTGTTTACGCCTGCTTTTTATCCAGAGCTTGGAAGAATGCCCTGGCCACTTATGAATTCACAAAATAATATCGAATATAAAGTTATCTGTCCTATAATATTGATGCATTGTTCTGTTCTTTCGTTGTTTAAATTGCTTTGTTCAGTAGTTCACTATATGTCTGTTGTTCTGTCATTCGATCTATTGTTCGTTCTGTCGTTCGTTCCATAGCTCGTTCTAACATTCTTTAGTTCTATTTTTCTATCATTTTATCTATCGCTCTATCCATTTATCATTCTGTCTGTCTATTGTTTTATTGTTCTATCTTTCATTCTATCTATCGTTCTATTGTGCGTTCTATGGTGCTCTATCATTCTATATTTTGTTCTATTTTTCTTTCATTCTATTTATCGCTCTATCCAGCTATCTGTCTGTCTATCTATTGCTCTATCCATCTGTCGATCTATCGTTCTTTCTATCATTCTATCATGTGTTCTATCTATTGTTCTATCGCTCTATCCATCTTTTGTTCCATCCATCTTTTGTTCCATCCATCTTTTGTTCCATCCATCTTGTTCTATCCATCTTTTGTTCTATCCATCTATCTATCTTTCTATAGTTCTATTGTACGTTCTGTCATATGTTCTATCGTTCTGTCTATCGTACTCATTCTATCGTTCTATTTCCTGTGATCTGTCTGTCTATCTATCTATCTATCTCTCTATCTCTCTATCTCTCTCTCTCTCTCTCTCTCTCTCTCTCTCTCTCTCTCTCTCTCTCTCTCTCTCTCTCTCTCTCTCTCGCTCGTTCTAATTAGCTTGGTTTCATTGATCTACATTTCTAGTATTTTATCACTTCGCTCATTTTTTTCTGTCTAATGCTTTGTCTATCATTTGTTTTATTTTTTAAATTCATCATATTGTCCATCCATCTGCCTATCCATAGTTCTGTTGTTCTATTAGCAGTTCTTTCGTTCTAGTTCTATCATTCTATTTGTAGTTCTATTGCTCTATCTATAATCTAATCACTATTTTCATAGTTCTATCGCTTTATCCATCGGTTATTCTATATTGATCGTTCTGTAGTTCTGCTGTTCTATCTGTAGTCCTATCTTTCTTTCTGTAGTCCTATCTTTCTATCTGTAGTTCTATCGTCCTTTCTGCAGTTCTATCTTTCTCTTATCATTCTATCCGTAGTTCTGTTCATAGTTCTATTTGTAGTTCGGTCTATCCATAGTTCTGTTGTTCTAGCCGTAGTTCTATCGTTAGCTGTAGTTTTATCATTCCATCTGTAGTTCTATCATTCTATTCATAGTTATATCCGTAGTTCTATTATTCTATCTGTACTTGTGTCATTTTAATCATATTTATAGATCATCTGCAATTTGCATATCAACCCTCCAGAGGGGTTGATGATGCAGTTGTATCTATATTGCACCTATTGCACTCTCATCTAGAGAAACCAAAAACTCATGCAAAAATTATTTTTCTGTATTTCTCATCAGCTTTTAACTGTATTTCTCCTAGCATATTAGCTGCTGCACTTGCAAAACAATATTTGTTAGAGAATAAAATGATTGCCTGGGTTACCAATTTTCTTAGCTCTAAAATCCAACAGGTTAAAATCAAGGTTTTATTTCAGATAAAATGTGTACTTCAGTTGGAGCTTGCAAGAGTTGTGTGTTATCTCCATTATTATTTATTTTATATACAAGTTCTTGTATGAGTTTATTTAAAAATAGAAATATTTTAAAGTATGCAGATGATACCGCTTTGAGTCTTTTAAATGAAGAGGAGGAATAACATGGGCCTGTTCTTGACTTTATTTTAGACTGGTGTGAAAATTCAACCCATCAGGTCATCGATAGTCTGTTCCCAGATGTGTACAAAATAGCATAAAATGATCATTTATACCTAAAGCAATTAAGTTTTTTAAGTCCTCCTCTCTCAGTAGCAGTTGGTGCCTAGTAGTCTGGATATTTATTTAGAGGTACCATGTAAAATAAAAATAAAAAGGTGCCATGTTTAAAATGATTTGTTTATATAAATGCTAATTGTGAAATGTCAGATGTCTCTGTGTGTGTATGCTGCAAATGAAATTTCCCTACGGGGACAAATAAAGTTAACCAACTAAACGAACTATATTTCTATCTGTAATTTTATATAGATCAGTGATCATTCTATTTGTACATCTATCGTTCTATTCAAAGTTCTATCGTTTGGTCTGTTGTTCTATTGTTGATCTACTTTTCTATCATTTTACAGTATCAATGTCTGCCTGTCTGTTCTCTGTCATTATTTCTGCACATTGATCTGTCTAACTGTTCATCATTCTTGGTTCATTGATTTGTTTTGTTCTGTCATTGATTCTCCTATCTATCATTTATTTTCTCATTTGTCATTAATGTCTTTGTTCGATCTTTCAGTCAATTTATTCGTTCAATACTGTATATCATTCAGTCTGTTGTTGTTTCATTCATTGTGTTCATCATTTGTGTATTCATTATACTATTCTACCATGATTTGATTTCAGACTTTTTTTGCAGCTTGGATTTAGTTCAGCCTGCTGAAACATTAAGTTTGTTAACTCTGCTTGATACTTCTTTGCTGGTTTTAGCAGGTGTAACATGGACTTTCCTTCTAACACCAGCTTTCTACGCTGTTCAAGTAAGAGCATCTAATGAGCTTAATCTTAGTTATGAAGTTTTAGACTGTTGTTGTTTCCCCCATTGCTACCTAATATTATTACAATACTATAAAAAAACAAATAAAAATGATTCTTATCCTGCTATGCCCTCCTTAATGCTGACATTCAAAGACCTAGTCATGCACATCCATTACAATAGTAGCTTTTACAGTAAATACAGCATTAATTCAATTCACCAAATCATTTTAAGCATATCCAAATCCATTCCTAATTTAGTTTACCTCTAATAAACCAGCTTAAGGACGTTTAATGTCGCCACTGTCTTTTCTGGGGCACTGAGTTCAACAAATGCCAAACATCTGTGCTATTTGAAGGGAAGGAGAGAAAAAAAAAACGCTGTTCATTTATTTGGTGACACATTGGTGTTGTGAATGAGCTGGTCGGTGTGTTTGGTCTCTCACTGAGTTGGTGGGTAGTATTCTGTTTGTGGTCCTCCCTCCTCAAGACACTTTTTTTTTTCCCTCCAAAAAAGGCCAAGTTCACAGAGACACAAAAGTGAGGAGGGAGCGGGGTGTCGGGGCAGCTATCAAAGGATATCAGCACATTCTTACAGCCGCTTCTCGCTAATGCATTGTGATCTGAATAGCGGAGCGACTGAATGAAATGAAGACTTGTAAAGCAGATGAAAAACTGATTTTGATAATGCATGTCAGGCCTTGTGGAATTCCAGATGCCTTTGAAATCGACTGAATAGGCAACTGGTTGTGTGAAATTGTAAGTTATAAAGGGTTGTATGCTTTGCTTCAGATGTGAGTTTTTAGAAAGGTTGCAAAATCATAGAGTAGGAGCTGTAAATGGGTTGTTGACGTAATATTGCCTTTTCACTGTAACACATGACAAAAAGGAATATTAGAATTGCCTTCATTTAAAATGCTGTAAATGGTTAAACATTTCATGGTATTCCATGGACCTCTTGATGTTCTGTTATTTTATGCATTTATAAGATGAATGGATGTAAGACAAAGCATTAGAAAACGGTGATAGAAAGATAAAATACTAGAAAAGTGGATTGATGCATGGAATTGTGTGTGTGTGTGTGTGTCTGTGTGTGTCTGTGTGTGTCTGTGTGTGTCTGTGTGTGTGTGTGTGTGTGTGTGTGTGTGTGTGTGTGTGTGTGTGTGTGTGTGTGTGTGTGTATGTATTTCCTTTGTGCGAATGTATTTTTCTTCATCCTAATTAATATTTTTGATTTAGAATAAATTAAATTTTTAATTTTAAAAAGTTATATGAAACTTTGAGGGAGAAAAAAAAATAAAAAGTAGCTTTTAACAAATGACAATAATTTTTAAAAGTTGCTTCAAAGTAATCTATGTGTCCAGCAATGATGATAAATTGCACTCGCACGATTTGTATGAAGTCTATTTTGTTCTTTTTTTTTTTTTTACAATGTAACACCATAGTACATATTTAAGGTACAGTTCAGTAAAAATGTGTAACATAAATGAAAGAATTCATAATGTTAGTGACCCTGTTATAGTTTCTCAAACATCAGACTTATCATACTTTTTTATTCTTCATAAATGCTGATTTTCAAAAAAGCATCTTTTTACTGGCTCTTTGTCAACTACCCTGATATGTTTCACAAGTGAATTATCAGATAAAAGCGTAATCTTTTCATCCTCTCTTCACATGCAGACTTGTATCTCTCTCTCTCTCTCTCTCCCTCATTGGGTTTAGTAGTGGGTGAAGAGAACAAGAGGGGCCCTAAATCAAATAAACATCACAGCCCCCGATTGCTTCATCTCTGCTTTCCAAGAAAACCAGACATCCAGGCTGAGAATAAACTCTATTTGCATCGTCTCTTCCGGCCTTGGACCTCTAAGTGTCTTTTATTGAATCTGATCTCATTAGAGAGCTGGACCAGAAAAGATGCTGCTGCAATAGACAGCACTCAGCTATAGCACTTATATGCTGAGATTATATATAAATATATACAATTGCTCCAGTGTTTTTGGATCCGTAATGGATTCCTCCCTCCCCTCTTGTGTTCTTGTTGCTACAAACGCTGTTGTTTACGGCACTGATCTTGTGGGCTCATTAATTACGGATGAGACGTTGGTGTTGTGCATCCTGATTTAGTCATAATGACTAAGTTATTTTGGTTGTAATGGGAGGAGAGATCTGCCTTGTAATCTCTTCTCTGTTTACTGCCTTTTTTTTTATATAGCACAATAGCAAAATGTAAAATTATCCCTCTCATTAGTAGATGACGAATGACTTCCTGTAAATAAATGTAGCATAGTAACCAGTTTATGGAAAATGCTGCTGTTAATTTACTTAATGAAACTCTGGTAAATTTACCGTCATAATTTAATTAGCAGATTTTGAAAGCTATGAAAATGATGCTTGATATATCGCAATATATCGCAGACGTTCTAGTTTGTGTTTATTTTAAACCTGGAGTATTAAATGTCTGGAATTAGGCTTATATACTTTGTGTACACTACCTTACAAAAGTCTTGTCGTTGATCCCAGTTGTAACAGTAATAACTTCTAGTTGATCATTTGGAAAAGTGGTAGAAGGTAGAATTTTCCTTTTGGATCATCTGTTGAAGTGCATCCCAATCATCACAAATACTGCAGAAGACCTACTGCAACTCAAATGGACCAAAGATTCTCACAGAAATCAGTCAAGTTTGGTGAAGGAAAAGTCAGGTTTGGGGTTACATTTAGTATGGGGGCGTGCGAGGGATCTGCAGAGTGGATGGCAACATAAACAGCCTGAGGTATCAAGACGTGTGCTTCCCATTACATTACAAACCACAGGAGAAGGCAAAATCTTCAGCAGGGTAGCGCACCTCCTCATACTTCAGCCTCCACATCAAAGTTCCTGAAAGCAAAGAAGGTCAAGGTGCTCCAGGATTGGCCAGCCCAGTCACCAGACATGAACATTTTTAAGCTGATGGAGGCAGCATTGACGATAATTTCAAACAATCTTGATGAACTCTGGGAGTCCTGTAAGAACGCTTTCTTTGCCATTCCAGATGATTTTATTAATAAGTTATTTGAGTCATTGCAGAGATGTATGGATGCAGTCCTCCAAGCTCATGGGAGTCATACACAATATTAATTCTTTTTCCACAGCACCATGACTTTATATTCTATACTGCACATTATTTCTGTTAAGTGAGAAGACTTTTGTCTAAGCAAAGTCAGACCTTACTGTCCTCATTAAATAATTCAAAATCAATACATGATCATATTTTATTTTGCTAAATAAGCATAATCTAGAGGCCTTTGTCTTTCATATAAGCCACTTCTGATACCAAATGATCAACTAGAAGTCAAGTTATTATTTGCTGTTGCTAAAACTTGCATAGATGACAAGACTTTTGTCAGGTAGTGTACATATTTTATTCTAACCAACTACTGTTGTGATTGTAAAATATACATTAGCCACTCAAAGTCTTCATTGATACAGTTGTACTGCTTAGATTCAGAATCTCGATTGGCCTTCATTATAACATTTGTTTGCATATTTAATTGTAATTTGATTCCTATCCGTGAAACCTATTTAATCATTTATACTGACTTTTGCACTTCACAGTGACTGTTGATTTCAGTTTGCAAACGTCAGAAAGCAAGTCGACATGACATCAGCAAAGTGGCACTGGCAGGGTTTTTCTTTAACACAAAATCTAAGATGAAGCTTAAAGGGATAGTTCACCTACAAATGAATATTTACACACTATTTACAGTCTCTTAAGGGTTTCCAAACCTTTATGGGTTTCTTTCCTGTAACCATTGGCTTCTGAGTATGAAAAGCAATTAGTACAGAAGTCAACGGTTGCAGGTTTTCAGCGTTCTTCAAAATATCTTTTTTAGTGTTTAATAGATAAAAGAAAATCATAAAGGTCAGAAACAAAGTAAAAGGTGAATAAATAATGACAAACTTTTCAATTTTGGGTTGAACTGTCCCTTTAAGTCCTTAAATATAACTATTATTTTGCTTTAAATACCATTATATACTTTATATATATTCATTATGGTTAACTGTCTGCTTTCACAGCTCCGTCGGCGAGAGCGTCCAAAATTCGCTACATTGATCTCGTATTTAAAGGGGCTGTTGCAGCATATCAGCAAATCAGGCACATTTCCCATATAAAGAGGTGCTTTATAGCATGAAAATGTTGTGTGCCTTATATCAAATTCATTTAACTATGGAAAATCAAGTTGTTATGTGTGCTGTGCCTTTGCTCCCCTTATCCGATATGTCCATATGTCTAAAATATTCTGAAGCAGCAATACTGTTTTGTATTGTTGTTATAGTTAGCATGAGATTCTTGCTTTTAAAAAAAAAACATATATAACATTAATCCAGTAACCTTTTAAAATGTATGTCCCTGTATGAAAAGATCGTAAATAACTGGATATCCAGCAACCACAATATTCAAACCCTTGGGAACAACTGGTTGGAATCAAAGTTCACAGGACTGTGTTGTCTTGGATCCTCTCAAGTGGTGGACTTGCCGCCGAACCGTTTTTCCCATGAAAATGAATGACTTCCATCTACTTTGACGCGCTCGCTGGCTTTGGTGTAAACGCACAGTTATTTATCTTTGTTGTTTCGTCTACATTATATTATTTCAAACCACTAAAATGTCAATAATAGTCACTTTGTTAAACTGTAGAGTTCAGCATCAAAATTTGACAGAGCAGAGATCATCTCCCATAATGCAATTCACAACTGTAAATAAACGGAAAACACTTATCAATCACAAAATACAGAAACTGTTAATTAACGGATATTTCTTAGTGTAGTTTAATAGGATCAATGTTTAACGCAGATACTGGGCCCCAAAGAGTCTACACAAGACTTCAGAAATTTCTTAAACGTATTGTTAGAAGAGTGTGAGCTCAACTTGGCATCAAATGAGAACTAAATTCTTCTTTTTATCTTTCCAATGGTGAAAAGACCTTCGGTTTTGAAGGAGGCCAAACCGCCTGCCAGCATTGTCTGTCTCCATGCAGCGCGAGGGAGCAGAGCATGATGGGTTTTGGGATGATGGGGAGGTTTAGTTCTCACAGGCTTCATTCTCTCAGTATTCCCGCCAAAACCCCCTCAACACGCACACACACAGACACACACTCCTCAATGCTCTTTCACGCCCATTGCTTTTCAATACAGACCTGTGGAATGAGGGGGATCACGATGACAGAGAGTAGATTTGTCAGAATGAAAAATGAAATGGCTTGCTTATTCTGACCTGTACTTTATATATAAAAGAGAAAAATATATTAAACCGCTAAATTCAGTCCAAGGCACTCGAAAAAATGTGGAAAAAATATAAAAAGTATGTTTTTATTATATTTTTCGAGTACCTTGGACTGATTTTTTTTTCTGTTTATTCTGATGAATCCCTTACCCAAAGAGCACCAACACATTATTTAAGCTACCCCTGAGCACTTTTTGTTTGATTTTGAAAAATAACAGTTTGATTTTGAAAAGTTAACAGTTTTGTTAACTTTAAAACTTCCTGCATGCTGACAGATGGGTCAAACCTAGTATTTTAAAGCATACCAAAGAAAAATGATATATTGGATTTACTCAATATTTTAAAGGTAAATGGTTGCCAACAATATATATATATATATATATATATATATATATATATATATATATATATATATATATATATATATATATATATATATATATATATATATATATATATATATATATATATATATATATATATATACTTGCTGAATTTAAACAAACAAATTAAATGTAGGAATCTTCAGCTTAATTTGTTCATTTAAATTCAGCCTGTATAAATTGTTTGCAACCATTTACCTATATTGAGTAAACCCAATTCTTTTCATTGTTTAAATATTTAAAATGACAATTAATTAGTAATTAGTATGGTCTTTCATAATATGTCTTAAAATGATTCTTGTTGTAAAACTGGACTGGCACAGTTTAAATGTACTAGACATGGTAAAAGCGCTAAAGAAATAAAAATGAATTGAATTGTGAATATGACTGACACAGTTTGTAACAATGCTTACAGATTTTTTTTAATACCGCATTCTTCAAAATATCCTCTTGTGTTTAACGGAAGAAAGAAACTCAAAGGTTTGGAAACTCTTAAGGGAGAGTAAATAGTGAGTAAATATTCATTTGTAGGTAAACTATCCCTTTAAGCTTCGTCTTAGATTTGGTTAATGAAAAAACCTGCCAGTGCCACTTTGCTGATCATGTTGACGTTTGCAAACTGAAATCAACAGTCACTGTGAAGTGCAAAAGTCAGTATAAATGATTAAATAGGAATCACGAATAGAAATCAAATTACAATTAAATATGCAAACAAACTTTATAATGAAGGTCAATCGAGATTCTTCATCTATGCAGTACAACTGTATCAATGAAAATCAAGACTTTGACCCAATCCCAATTCTATTTTTGTACCCCTACCCCTTCCCCTTGTATTTCATATGATCTGCTTATAGTTTCCTTTCTGATCTCATCATCTTCATCCTTATATATAGACTTATCTGTGTTCCCAAATGCCTCTTCCTCAGGAGCGATTTTGAACAAAGCTGAAAACCTGCAAGCCTTGACTTCCGTAGTATTTAAGTCAATGGTTACAGTTTAAAAAAAAATAATTATTACAGCATTCTTCAAAATATCTCCTCTTGTGTTAAACAGAAGAAAGAAACTCATAAAGGTTTGAAAACCCTTAACGAAGAGACAATAGTGAGTAAATATTCATTTTTAAGGGAACTATCCCTTTAAGCTTCATCTTAGATTTGGTTAATGAAAAACCCTGCTAGTGCCACTTTGCTGATCATGTTCACTTGCACTCTGATGTTTGCAAACTGAAATCAACAGTCTCTGTGAAGTGCAAAAGTCAGTATAAATGATTAAATAGGAATCACGAATAGAAATCAAATTACAATTAAATATGCAAACAAACTTTATAATGAAGGTCAATCGAGATTCTTCATCTATGCAGTACAACTGTATCAATGAAAATCAAGACTTTGACCCAATCCCAATTCTATTTTTGTACCCCTACCCCTTCCCCTTGTATTTCATATGATCTGCTTATGGTTTCCTTTTTGATCTCATCATCTTCATCCTTATATTTAGGCTTATCTGTGTTCCCAAACACCTCTTCCACAGGAGCGATCCTCTTTGTAGAGTCAGATCTTTTGAAGAACTCTCTTAAAAAGCCTGTTAAAAGGTCTGAGCAGCATATTGTGCATCGGCCCCCACCGCGGCGAGAGATCAGAGAGTGAGGGTGAAAAGCACCAGAAAGATGGAGAGAGAAAAGAGACGGAGCGTTTGGGGTCAGAGATCACTTAACTGGTCACATTAACTTGTAACAATGTGCATCTGAAGTGCTTAACCCGTAGTGGAGGGCCACTGGCTTCCTTCACAATGCTTTAAATCAGTATTGAACAATGCCAGGGTCTCGCTGAGGGCATAAGATGGGCTAAGGATGAGAGCGAAGCAGCAGCAAACCTCTTCCTTTTTCTCTCTTTCTCCACATGCGCTCTCTTTTACGGTCCCCTGGGGTGAAAGTCCCATGCATCACTGAACAATATCTCCCCTCATTATTTTTCAATTCCACAATTTATCACGTTCTCATGTCTAATGAGCTCCTTGTTGGTGCCCCAGTAATTGGAGACATTTAAAATTTTGAATCCCGGTAAATTAACATTAATGAAACCTATTTATTGCTTCACTTGCATGCCATATTCTTTAACATAAAATGTATTAGAGTTTAATTGGACTCATTAAGAGGGGAAAAGTAGTTCAGTCGGTTTTAATGGATCGTTTTGAGTGCGAATTGGTTCTGTTGGTCAAACGACACATTTCATTGAAGTGATGTTTACATTTATTCTCATTTCATGCCTCTTTTTCAATTCAAGGGTTTATTTATGATTTAATTAATTTATTTTTTACTATTATGTATTTAACACGCACATGAGAAATGGTTTTGAGAGTGAATACATCAATATTATTTAATTATTTATTCATTTAACTTAATATGAGAACGAATAAATAATAACATTGCAGTCTTTTTATTATAACAGTTAAAATACTGTAACATTAGCAGCATTAATGCAATGTACAGTGCCTATAGAAAATCATCATACCCCTTTAAAATAATAACTTGTTTGTCCAGCCTAAAATCAACCCACAATTCAAATAACTTTTCCAGCTTTTAAAATGTTTTTGTAGACTTCTCATTATCTGTACCTTAATATAACTTCATTGCGCAGATCTTGTGTAGGGTGTAATGTGAGCAAACATATAGATTTTAGTCGGGAATGATGATTTCTATAGGCACTATACATTTAATAACCTAAAATAGGACTTAACCCTTGTGTGTTGTTTTACATTACATACCCTTTCATAATGTTTGGGGCTGTTTTGCCGCATTAACTTCCGTTACAATGACTTTTTTTTATTTTAAAGCAATGACATCATATCATGCATTCTTGATTGTTGGTGGCTTTCCCTGTTGGCAGGAGGTAAGATTTGGCATTTTTACTGATCATCAGTTGGCACCATTAACCCTTTAGATAGACCTGTGCAAAAAAGTTTCTGGCTTTAATATGGAGTTATATGTAGTTTAACAACGAATTATAGCAACCCAGGATCATTCTGAAGATGTAACCCTGTATACATTTCTGGAGAGCACCAAATTTTTTGTGCAGTTTTTGTTTTCGCAAATCCACCAGAGGCTGCTGTGTATGCTTTTTGACATCTCCGATTTCTCTCGCAAGTACCATCCTGCTTCTCTCACATAAATCCACCAGAGGGCACTGTCGACTGACTTACTGACCAACCGACCAATCCCTTCCACCCACCCACTTTCCCAAACCCAACTGACAGTGTTGTGAAAAACAATCCAGGAAAAAAAGCTGCCTGATTTTTACCATGTTTTCAGATTTTACCACATTCTCACCCTGTTATTTACTTGTTAATTTTATTTTTTGGCTTTTGTTTTTGTCTTACCTGCTTTCTGGAACCGTTCTTCACCAGACTCAAACCTTGTTGTCACAGTTAACTCCTCTCTGCATCTTAAGTCTGCCGACATACGTTACTAACCACCAGATAACTGGTAACAGTGGGAAAAGCCGTCCATACGGAGGTAAGCGGTCAGCTGCTAGTGCGAAATGGACGTCAACCCACCCCGTTGCATTCGCTTTAAAGACTAAATGCAGCCATACGTTCTTCTGGCTACATAAGCCTCAGGCTCTAGATATATATACATTTTCAGAATGAGCTTATATTGAATTATAGCATGCATGCATAAATACACTTAAAATAAATACACTGTTTACTCTGTTCTTAGAGCTGCTTATTTTGATTTTCTCAAACATATCAAGATAAGTGTACACCCACAGACACAGACACACACATACACACTATGCTCCATGTAATTCCATATAAAAGCTAGAAACGAAGCTTTTTTTGGACTGCAACTGATGATCAGTGGTAAAAATTACAAATTGTACCTCTTTCCAACAAGGAAAACCAGTAACAATTAAGAATGCATGCTTAAATGGTTTCATGGTTTTGCAATCAAAAATGTAATTGAAATAGAGGTCAATGGGGCAAAAACAGCCACAAACATAATGTAAGGCTAGTCAATTTTCCCAGAGTGTATTGAGTTTTTGAAAAATTTCGAAGCATAAAATGTGTGTCAAAATAAGATTTGTCACTAAAAATCATTCCATTTGCTGAAACAGAGAAAGTTGTTGCCAAATAAAGCCTCAAAATCACCTCAGAGTGGATGAAAACATCCTTAACAGCACACAAGGGTTAACTATTTAAATAAAAATAACCCAACCAGAGACTTCTAAAGATATTAATACTTTTACTGCTGCACAATATTGGAAAAATCCAACATTGGGATATTTTGTTTCTCTGCAATAAATATTGCGATATCGATAGTTTCACCAGATGACTTGAATATCTCTATTGGGAAATAATTCATTCATTTAGGCTGCTTAAGATGATTCTGTAGGGGAGGAAATATTGCATCAAATATAATAAATAAATTACAAAAACATAGATATACACACTTGAGCAAAGAAAAAAAGTTAAATTTATGGTTTTCTAGGGGAGTCTAACAGTATTCAGATTCAGAATTTGAATAATCAAATGTACAGTAAAACAGGACTAGTCTTTGTATGTAGACATAATTAATAAAATTAGTCTATTGAAATTAAGGGTGTCTGCGGGGTCTTAAAGTATTAAAAGTTTATGAATCAATTATAAGAGAATTAAGGCCTTTTAAAAGTATTAAAGTGTTAATCGTGTTTTTACTTGGTCATAAGTTTTGTTCAAGCATTGTCCAAAGTGTTTGGCTCCAAAAAGCATAAATATATTTATTTTCCAGCTAATATTAACAACGGTGTGCTCAATCCACGCTATTGGTTTGAGCCAGGGCGTGTCCAGCCAAGTTCCTCCATCCGGGTGATGTCACGTAATTTGCGACAAATGCAAGACAGTGATGTGACACTCTCCACATGTAGCAGAACCATAGAGCAAAACAGATGGCAAAATGGGAAAATGTAAGTTTGCGTACTCCTGGTTGGAGAAAGTCTAGTTTAAACTCTGAAAAAAAAACGCACAATTTATTATTTCAAGCCCTGAAATGACAAATGGTAGACTTTTGTATGTTTTAAATACATGCAAAGTCATACATTTTTATTCCATTTCAGTTCAACTGCAGTGATTCCACTAATCTCATGTGTTCTGAACTGTGGCTCTAGGTGAACTATAATCCCAAAATATAAACTCAACATTGAAAATGATGTGATGTATTGCACATGGATGCGCACATTGCGATATCAATGCTGAAATTATATATTGTGCAGACCTACTTTTTACTACTGTTTTTTTTTTTTTTTTTTTTTTGCTGGATTTCGATGCCATTTTTAGTCTTTTTATGCGTTAAACATGTTTACAGTCAAGCACTAAGAAATGAATAAAGTGGTGGAGGATCAGAGAATTGAAGGAAAAAATAAATCTACAGGGACCTCGAGACAGACGCGACTACTCCATTCACACCTGCAACCGGAAGCCCGTTTTTTTTTTTGCACACTTTACAATAGGATTGTATTAGTCAATGTTAGTTAATGCATTTAATAACATGAACAATACACTTCCAACAATATTTTTTCATCTTTGTTAATGTTAGTAAATTAAAACAAAGTTGTTCATTGTTAGTTCTTGTTAACTCACAGTAGGGTTGAGCGATGTCGACCAATTTGGCATCGTTGTCTAATGTGAAACACCGCGATGGATGATGGCATCGTCGTCATAATTAAGTATTCATTAATTAATTAATAACGAATTAATTATTTGTAGCCTGCAGTTTCAACTACCTGACCCGCATGGTCTTTATTTTACCCATAACTAAATCATAAATAAATAAAGATAAGTTACACACAAATTGCCATGTGTTAACTATACTGCCGTTGACAAACTTGGTTGGTAAAAAAAGGTGCACAACCAACAGTATCTGAGGTTTTCGCTAAAATTACGTACAAGCCATTAACTACAAGCTTGAAAGCGAAAGATTGAAGCAGTGTACTGACGCTGTGACACGTTACATGATAGATTTTATAAGACAGAAGAGTCATTAGACAGAGACAAGATGAATTAAATATCACGTTTAACAACTATAGTAAGACGCAATCCAGCGGTACATCCTTGATAAACTGTCCGACGTGCACTGCTCTCTGGGAATTTTTGCTAACTTCACTTTAGCAAATACATGAACTAATGAAACCTTATTGTAAAGTGTGACCCAATATTGTAGTGTCTTAAAATTTTTAAATCATGACATCACGATTTGCCTAATTTACTAGCGTTTACTACATTTTCACATCAGAATTACTGGCATTTTTACCATTCTCATTTCTGAATTTTTGTGACTGGAATGAATAGATGTTTGTCTAATATAGCTTTTTCTTGAGGCATCCTTACAAGTGTGTGTGTGCACGCTTATAAAGGGAACACTAATTATTTTTGCTCCTTGTCCCCGTGGCCTTTCCAAACCCTAATCCCAGCGCAATAATGAGCTGCTGTGTGTGTGTGTTTGGGTCTTTAGGGGGAAGGGTTGCTGTTCCTGTTATTGTTAACCACGGACGCCCTCATTGAACCCTGCAGAAGAGTCCGTATCAGTCATGCTTTTGAGGCTTGGTCACCAAAAATTATTTTTGAATCTCTGCTTTTGAATAGATGCTTTAATAAAAGGGTCATAATGTAGTCTCATGAGAATGTGTATGTGAAGTTTCAAAAATGTGGGGTAATCGTTTATTATATCACATTGTAAATGCTCTTTTTATGTGGCTGTGACTTTAAATGCAAATAAGCTGTTAAAAGAGGGTGGAGCTTTTACGGCTTGTGCCACAGTTACTTCTGCAACAGCATCACCTGCTAAATACATACAGGGTTAGAAATTTTGTGGGTCCTTGATATTTTCTCCTCAAATATGCCACAACATTAAGTTTTAAGAGTTTTTCTTGGGTTTCCGCTCCTCGTCGTGTGGTCCTTCGCTTCCACGTTGTGCATTAAAATCCTTTGCCAAGCCATTGATTAACCCTTACATATATTATTTTTTTTACATACATGATCTTCTTACTCTAGCTTTTTATTCTATGAGCACTAACAGTTGCTTTGTTGTAAAAGCACTTCTTGTTTCAATTTTCTTTTCTTGTTAAATCGATGAATGCCTCCTCGTTTAGAAGTTGCTTTGGACTAAAGTGTCTGCTAAATGACTGAATAAATGTAAATATTATGCTAAACCTCACTAATAACATATAATGTTATGCATGTGAATGGAAGACATTGAAGGTATATAGCAGTCCTTGTTTACCCATTACCATATACACCAGATTTTTTTTTGCCTTTTTGGTTCACTTTTTGACCATGTTTTTGATTTTTATGAGGGTGTGGCCTATGAGTTGATGTATGCATGGGCTTTTTTTCCATTTTCAATCTACACTGCAAACAAATTATATGACAGAATCATGACAATTTTTTGATGTTACTTTTATTTTAATAGGTTAATCAGGTTTAAACTAAGTTTTATTTTAGTTATACAAAGTTTAGCTTAATATTTTAGTCAGTTTGACTGATGTAAGTTGAGATGATTAGAAAAGTTAACTAAAATTTAATGCGGCATATTAAATTTGCGGTATAAAGTATATAATATTCGGAATTAATCATACCCAATTAGCATAAGAACGCTAAAAGAGAGAATAGAAAATGATACAGAGATCTGCGTCTCTTCTCTGATAGCCACACAACTATGGCAAATGTTTTAGTTATAATGTAGACAGGGAATTATTTTTTATTTATAGTATTTTTATGCTGCACAACCCAAAAGAAATAATGCTAATCAAAAGGATAAGAGTTGGCTCTCTGTAGAACAAACATGATTGATTTTATTTGACATTTTTTGCATTTATGAGGAAAAAGCTTTGTTATGAATGTGACATCTTTCTGTTATGGAATTGCCACTTGTGTGACTTTGGTAAATCAAATATAATTGTTTGAGAACTTTGACAGATACATTTTTGAGTAATTTTAAAGTACTGTAAAGTACTTGCTTACACAAAAAAAAGTTGAAAAGGTTTTTCTATTTTGGTAAATTTTTTTTTATTTTTTATGGTAAGGTTGATATTTGCATGGAATTATATGTGTGTGTGTATATATATATATATATATATATATATATATATATATATATATATATATATATATATATATATATATATATATATATATATATATATATATATATATATATATATATATATATATATATATATATATATATATATATATATATATATATATATGGCTTTACACAATATGTTTTTTTGATCACCAGCCACTGTGGCTAGTAGTTTTTTAATTATTAGCCCCTTTTTTTTTATTAGCCACAATTTTGTTGTCGGGGGAAATGTATTTAATATGCCTAAATTAGACTCTGGCCTGCTGATATCATTTTTGTGTTATGTCCACATGCCTCCTCATTCATTTAACAACTTTTTTGTGTGTTGTGACCACAGAAGCTGTGCATGTGACACTAAATCCTTCATCAGTGAGTAAGGATAACCTGTGTGTCACCGTGCGCATAATCATCCTCTCATTCGGTATTCACCTGCTTTCTTTTGCTCATGCGAACAGTTATTTTTGTCATTTCTCATGCTGATCCTGAGCTATTGGGCCATTCTTATTGTTGAGCCCGACTTTTAAGAAAACAACAGTTTACAAACTATTTTCAACCAGCCAAAGTGGCTAGTGGGAGAGTCTGTCTAACCTGCCACAGCTGAAAAATATATAAATAAATATGAAGAGTTCAGATGCAAAAACCTCTAAATGCCCTCTGAAATGTTCTCCTAAAATGGATGTTTTTCTCAAGCACCTGTGTGGAGGTTCAGTAAATCTACTTTTATGGCAAATATGTTCTTTGCATCGCCTTTAAAGTGTAATAACTCAACACAAACATAGGATCTTGAGAAAAATGCTTATTTTAGAAGAAAATTTCAGATGGCACTTGAAGGTTTTTGCATCTGACCTCTTCTTATAGCCTTCAAAAAAAACTTGTGATTTCAGAAGTTTCGGGTTAAAGGCCTGTCACGATAAGGAATTATTGTTGTACGATATTGTCACAGAAATTGTTGCAATTAAGCGATGTTATTGTCATTTTTACATCGTTTTACGCCACTGATTATACAATAGAATGATTATATAACAACATAATAATGCAAGTAGCCATAAACACTTTAAAATACATATCACTCTTAAGGTTATTTAGATTTTATAATTTACTATTAACTATAAAGCGTCCTATTGGTTAAATGTTCAATTATGAACTTTGACACTGGTGAGGTAGAATGTAAATGTCATTGTACAATGGTTTTAACCTTATTTGTGAATTTGTAAATATATATTGCAATGGCAAAAATTCGTCATCCAAGTATTGCACAAGTATTGTGTATATATTGATTATTGTGACAGGTCTATACAGCAAGTTAACCATGTTCTATATTTTGTAAAGTTTGTTGAAACGTTAAACTTAAAGTTTTAGGTTGTTTATGCTTTTGAAATGTATTATGGAACATTGATCTTTCCACCAACAACTTTTGATGTTGGAAGACTTTTTTTTTTTGCCATTTTTATTAATCTGAAGTGAAATATTGCTGGGTCGGTGTTGAAAATTACAATACAAAAACATGGTAATAAACTCCCTGTATGTTTTCTTTTATGTTGCAGGCTTAATTCTATATATACATTATTTCTTGCACAAAATATTGTTCCGACTGCTAAAATGTGTCAATAAGTCACTCTGTTAAACTGCAGTCAACAGAGCAGAGATCAAGGTCACATAATGCATTTCATACCTGTAAACAAATGGAAAACATCTCTCATTAACAAAGCACAGGAATTGTTGTTTAATATTTTTTAATTGTTAATAGATATTTATTATTTTTTACAGTTCAGGTCAGTAATTGGTGTACCTTTTTAGTGGCTGTTCAAATTCATTTGATTACATTAGTGTTTACAAAATGCAATCCCAGCCTATTCATAAGTTTATGTGCCCTTTATACGCTTGCGTTTTAGTGTTATTCACTTGTGGCTCTATATAAAAAATGCATCTTAATACCAATATACACACTGGGGCCTTATATCTGTGAAACCGCATCTCTTGGATACTGGATATAGATTTCAGGATTTTGTGCATTCCCAGAAGAAACCTCAGGACTTCAATCGAGGCGTTTGAGGAAGTTAAGAAACAGTGCTTATTGATTTAGAGGAAAACTCTTTTTGGAGCAACTTTGTCGATCTTTTTCATGCTCAAACAGCAAGATTACACTCTCATAAGGCGGCCGAAAGTGGGCACGGCTTATAACAGGGACCCCTTTTAAACGTGACACATTTTAAAGGTTGCAATTTGTCTTGGGATTTCCACCAAACTGTCAGCGGGGCCGCCTCGTGTCAAGAATCGTGTCACAGGGGACTCGTGAAAATAGATCTCATCTCATAACTCATATCAGCGGCGTGCAGAAATGGCCCAGTTCAAAAAAAAAAGAGCGTATATCTGGATGGCATGTGATTTTTCCTTCACAATTAGATCAGTGTTGTAGATTATTGGAATTTGGCTAATGAGAAATCCTCACATGGGAACGTCACCATCAAACATATGAGAGAACAGAGCAGCTGCTAAATAGCACACACACACACACACACACATCCCGAATCACATGCATGCGATCTGATGCGAATTTATGAGAGTGTTTGACAGGCTGCAGGGGATCACCACTCACACATGTGCCGTTTCGTCCCATGGGATGTGGGTGGTCATGTGCTTTAGAGGAAAAGGCCTTCAGATTGAATTCAGAGGAACTGGAGAAAGGCCACCGGGTTTACAAAAGACCTGCAGGCTATAGTATTCATAGAGTCACCCTCATCAATTTACCGTTTCCCTCATGCTTAACCTTTGCTAAATAAGCCACGTGAGCGTGTGCTTATGAAAGCGTGTGTGTATTTCGAAAGTTTGCTGTTGAATAGGAGATTTATTAAATCATGACAAGCAGTGTGTTTTCGGATGATTACATAGGCCTGGCTTCAAAGTCTGCTGTGTAAATGGCATTTCAAGGCTCTTTAGACACGCTGGTGATGCATATATGCGGAGCAAATGTGGCAAAAATCTGTTTTCCAATTAGTATTTGCGTCTTGTTTTAGTGAGTAGTAATGTATAGTAATAATAATAAACCTGTTAAAGATATTGCATAAGACATGCCTTCAGAGATTACAGTACTGTATATCTTAAATGAAGTAATTTCTTTTTTCTATAATTTATTTATGTATTTTAAGTGAATTTAGTTCACACTCTACAAAATGCTGTTGTTACTTAGTTTTTGTCTTGTTATGGTGGCTTGAGAAAGCCAACATACTGTTATACTAAAGTGTATTATTCTTCCGTCTTCTTCTTAGACTATTTTAAGAATTCATCTCTTCTAGACCATTCAGACTACAACCACCAAACTAACTCCAAACCTCACAACTATACCGAATTAAGTTGCTCTATCTTTTCCAACTGATCTGACTTGTGGTTTTCTGAAAGCTGTCCCAGAAATTTCTGAAAAGTCCTATAAACTTAACATTGGACCAAACTTTGTGACCTAATAACTTTGCGCCAGACTGTTATACAAACTTAAGGTTACTCCTTTAACTCAGACTATTAATCTGCCAATCACTGATGACCTTTCAACTTGGTAGCCACACCCTAGCAACCAAGCAACTGTCCCATAAACTTGCATTATAAAAAAACTGCAAAAAAGGCAATTATTAAATAGTATGAAATAAAAAAAGGGTTTCATATTGATTGAATGGCAAGCTTTTAAATGCTATAAAAACAAATTGAGCACAATCTTTAAGCACTGAAAGTAGAGACTTTTGAAAACGATAATGTATTTTTAATCAATTCAGTTAAAATGGTTTAAGCCATTGCTCAGCAGTTGTTTGGATGCTCCATTGTTAAAGATTAATGTCAGGTTACATACTCCAGTCATAGACAAAATTTCTGGAAATGACCTGAACTTCAAGTGTGACATTTATATCAAACTGAACTAAATCGGTTTCAATTAAACTAAAATTACACCAGCATTCTACCACTGCTCTTCTGCCTGCCTGAATGGCTGGAATGTTTCACAATCGGAAATATTGTTATGGCTTTTATTCTTTTTTATTAATCTGTTAAACTACTTTTGGCACAATCAATCAATTTTATTTCTCGATTCAAGGTCTCAGTGAAGTAACAATAATACATGACAAAACAATTGTACAATTAAGAGTTTTTCCTATGTTCCTATGCCAAAGCAACCCTAAAATTTTACAACATCATTAAAACAGCATTCTGTAAACGCCAGACAGATAGTCCACAACATTAAATGTTTACATTCAGGCTAACTTGGTGATGGTCCCACATTTTGGAGAGAAATCTGAACGTAGTGGCGCATTCGCAAGTGTTGAATTTGTGCCATTTGAAGAGTTTGATAACATGTGCACAATCTATATTGCAGGAGTGCCATAGAAATACAAATGAATTGAATTGAAAAACAAAACTCATAAAAATAGCACACTAAAATTTAGGTCTTTAGTCTCTAATCATACAATATCTGAGAGTTTTTTTTAATGTGTTTCATTTTATGTCCCATCTTGTTTATACATTAGTCGCGCTCTATTACACAACCTGGAAAGCACCATCAATTCAACATTTGTCCCTCAAGCATCATTGGCCTTGTGACCTTCTCCAGCTCTCGCTCTGTCACTTAACACCTGTTCATCTTCCCAGATCCTTTGCTCTTCTTCACCTTTTGCTGCCTGACACACTTCCACCTGCTTGAGTCTGTCGGACCCCATTGAACACAATACAGATTTGTTAGCCCACACCTGCACTTCTCCACCTGTTCCGAGTCCACCATTACTAAACCTCAGCACTTGACAAGCGATGGGCTACAAATTGCTTCTTTTTCTGTAAAATGTTGTGTTTTACCACAGAAGGATGGTTGAAACTGTGATAGCGGGATATCCATCATCAGTGCTGTCATTAATTCTAATTAGATTACAGATGACGGAGCGGTTCTACACCCGGACTCTGTTATATTGCACTGAAAATTTACAGCACGTCCGTTCGCAGGTGTTGCACACTGTGGCAGCTGGATGAGATGGAACTGTTTAATGCGTTAACGCTGATCAGGGAGGGGCGACAGGGGTAATTATCACTGGCAGCAGGTACTTGTGTTATTATGGGCAGGGGGAGTGAGGGGGGGGGGTGATATTAGTATGACAAAGATTATTAGTAATATGAGTGGAAAGAGAGGTGCAGATTTTAAACACCACGGAAAGTTTTTCTTTAATTTAAATGAATAGTGCATCAAAAATTAATTGTTGTTTTATATATACAGGTATGTGTGTGTGTGTGTATGTATACATGTGTATGTATATGTGTGTGTGTATGTATATATATATATATATATGTGTGTGTGTGTGTGTGTGTGTGTGTGTGTGTGTGTGTGTGTATTAATATTTTAAAAGACATTTTAAAGTCAGAATTATTTGCCCCTTTAAAGGGGAAATGGAGCACTTAGTCAAGTTTACCTTATTTTGTACATTGGATTCCACTTTAATGAAAATATATTAAACAAACTTGATTAATGTAACTATTTAGAAGAAAACGGCACGTTTTACTATAGATTTTAGACCTAGGGCGCAGCCATCTTGGAATGTCGCTGTGTCTGACGTCACGGCGTTGGTTGAGATCCCTCCACTGAACAGAAAAAATGGAAGTAAAGGAGAATCTAAAGCCTAAATTAACCCAATGCGTGAAGTTGTGGACGTGAAGCTGGTGCAAATACAAGCATCAGATGTGTGTCTAATTTAAAAGTATAGATATTTATTCTATTTTTCTTTTTTCCCCTTTTAATTACCGATCATTTGATGCACTTTGATTCACTCTCTGTTTTACGCTGCCTGACAGCCTGTCTGGGTTTCACCCATGATTGTAACGGACGTCTGTGACGTCTGTGTAGGTTATGTCAAGACATTAAATTATAGCAATTTTAATAAATGTTGGAGACATATTTATTAATTAAACGCACTTAATCGCACTCCAGCAGTGTTTATTTGAGAGGGCACAAGAAAATCTGCAGTTGAGGAACGTATATTTGAGGGCGTGCAAGAAGATTTGTGCACGAACAGAGGAAATCGGCATGCAAGTAAAGAGATTCGCATGATCGTATTACATAAATGCGATCTCGACTTGTAATACTGCACTCATGAAGTTTGTCATTAAAATAATGCCATAGGTAGTTGGTAGATCTCTGTAAAAGGCCTGCCGCCACAGCTGGAAAAAAAATCCTAGAGGAAACACTGCTCTGATATGTGACTAATAAATAAACAAAAAATGTGTGACAGTCTAAATTAAATGGATAGTGCATAATCAAACAATTATTCTGTCGTTATTGTAATAAAATGTTTCTTGACTATAATAAAATGTTTATATTTGTAGTGTTAAATCTACTTCAATGGAACTAAAAATAACACAAAAATATGACTTGAAAATGACTAAAGCTTAAAACTAATGTAAATCGACAATAACATTTTCTTTTAAATACTTTTCCCTATAAAAATAAACTTTTTTTTTTCCATATTTTTTCAAAAATAATTGTAATGATAATTCTATAGTGAGCTCACTTATTAGTACAGTATGTCATTCAGTGCCAAAATAATTACACCAGGAAAAACAATAAGCCACTTTTTTTAAAACCGCTTGTTCATAACTGAAAAACATACTGACGTTGAGTGATCACTTATTCTTTTGTGTTTTAAGTATGCTAGCTAAAATGACATAATTTCACCCGTATTTTGACATGTTTGACTTCCCAAGCATATTTTCTGAAACATTAAAGTAGACGTATTGCTTGCATTTAAAATGCTTTCTATGCACATAAAATCATTCGTAAATTTAACATGATGCAGACACCGAAATGGAACGTCTCGCCTTTGACACGCATAGATAATGCTAACATAACACTGTCTAGCATGATCATAAAAAAACACATCAGAAATTTTGGACATTGCCATGATGATCATTTCCTTGTATTCTTTGCTCACAGTAAACATCGCAGTATACGAATAACACATTTGCTCCTCCAGAACAGAAATCAAAACTGAAATTGCTTTCGGCATGAATAAGACTCAGAGAGGGTGCCTCAGAAATGGTTATCGCTACAAATTATGCTTCATTATACGACTGCCCATTTAATATTTCATCCTTCACAACAGGTCCTGATATTTACATCGGGGTCTCCAGACACAGCTGTAATTGTTTTGGCAGCTGTGTTTTGTGTGATTACAGAAGCAGAGGCTATAGTGAATTCAGAAACGTCCTGCTGGGAGATCTGGCAGACCACCAATGACAAACACCCCGTCACGTGAGCCAGGTGTTGGGAATCACATTGATATGGAAAACAGAGGCACATGACACCATCGGCGGTCTGTTGTCCTTGCGCGGTCGCTAACAAAACCTTCAGGTTCTAGTACAGTGTCTAGACACAAATGAGATTGGGACGAAATGATCCACCCTGTCGCCAAGAAATGCAGAAAAGCATGTGTGTGTTTACATTCCTGGAATTGATTTGCTGCTCATCTGAAATATTTGCATAGAATGGGGTGACACTGACATTCATGACAATGTCACTGTGATAGTTGGGAGTGCCTTGAAGAGTCAGTGAACAATAGTCAAATTTTAAGATTGAAAAAAGAACAATTAGTTAAGTGTATTCTTGCATTTTTTAATAATTTAGGATTATTGTTGACTGAGGTTACGCATTTAAAGGGATAGTTCACCCAAAAAATGAAAATTTACTCATCCTCAAGCGGTTGTAAACCTTTAAGTTTTTTTTCTTTTTCTGATAAACATAAAAGATATTTTGAAAAATGTTGGATATTTGTAACCATTTTCTTCTATAGTATTGTAGGTAAAAAAAAATACTGTGGAAGTCAATAGTTACAGGTTTCTAGCATTAAAAAACAACACTTTTGTTTTGAGTGTCTGTCTTCTGTTCAACACAAAAGAAGATATTTTGAATAATGTTGGAAACCTGTAACCTTTGACATCCATAGTAAAAAAAACAACAACTAATAATCAATGGTTACAGGTTTCCAACATTTTTCAAAGTAACTTATTTTGTTCAACAGAAGAAATGAACTCGAATAGATTTTGAGTTTCTTTGTTGAACACAAAATAAGACATTTAATAAAATGTTGGAAACCTGTAACTGTTGACTTCAATATTATTTGTATTTCTTACTAAGGAAGTCAATAGTTACAGGTTTTGATTTTTTTTTTTCTTATGTTCAGCACAAAATAAGATATTATAAAAAATGTTGGAAACCTGTAACCATTGATTTAGGAAGGTAAAACAAATACTAAAGAAGTCCATGGTTCCAGGATAAAAAAAAACAAACACTTTTTTTGTGTTCAACAGAAGAAAGAAACCTATTTAGGTTTGAGTTTGTTTTGTTGAACACAAAAGATGTTATTTTGAAAAATGTCAGAAACCTTTAAGCATTGACGACGTTCATTATTATTTGTTTTCTCCTACTGTGTCAATATTTACAGGTTTTCAGCATTTTTCAAAATCACTTTTTTTGTGTTCAACAGAAGAAACAAACTTAAATAGGTTTAAAGTTTCTTTTGTTTAACATAAAGGAAGATATTTGAAAAATGCTGGAAACCTATAACGGTTGATTGACAAAATTATAATATAATGCACCCATTAATAATGAGAAACCCAGATGTGTGTGTTGGGGTTTGTGGATCGTTATTGCACACTTGTATCAGTAGTTCATCATTTCTTCAGTACGATTATGAACTGTTTTGTTAGTTCAGTGTACTGCTGGTGTAACTGGACCATATATGCTGGTATATTGGCTCATTTTGAGTGACTGTCAGGCATGTACAATAATTAGTTTTATTGGGTAACTTGCATATCTGTATTGAGTCGTTTATTTTATTATTAAAAATATTAATACAAATATTTTATAATATATTTTAAATTAATTAAATTAAGTTAATTGTTTTCTTTTATATTTGACTATTTTATTTTATTATTTTAAAATATTTTATAATATTTATTTAAATTAAATTAATAAAATAAATATTTAATTTAATTTAATATTTAACTTTTTTACTTTATTTTCCATTAATTTATTTTACAGGTTTAAGTTGTGAACAGTTTTAGATTGTTCAGGTTTTTATTTATTTTTTATTTTATTTTATAATATATTTATCATCAAATTTATTAAATGTATTATTTATTTATTTTTTTATTTATGCTCCCTAAATCACCATTCACGAAAATAATCAACATGTGACTCCAGCATTTGTGACGGCGCTTCAGTTATCATCAGAGCTCACAAAGGAATCACAGGACAGCCTAGAGTCGCACATGATCTTATCTAACACAGGCTTCACGTGTCCCTCACGCCGAGTTCCCAATCCTCACATTCCAGCGGCACATTCCATAAGTCACGAGCTTGCATTCCCGGTACCCTGACATTTTGTCCTGCCGTTTGTTTACTGTAGAAAGTTAACTGTTTTAAATTATTCCTAAATTATTCCTGAATGTCTCCTAAATCTGTGCATGCAGTGAACATTTTGCAGTGAAAACACATCGCACGACAACAATTTTATTCACTTGCACAAATGCTCCCAAATTTATTTTGAGGTTGCATAGATAATGCGTATGTGCGGTCACAATTTTGAGCCAAGCATTCACATATGTGTCTGCTTGTCTGTCACGCCACTGTTTTTCTGTTTTGCACTTTGTGAATGAATACTACGTAGGTTAGTATATGCTTCATTCAACTAATTTAATTTCTATCAGCTTTGCATTTTTGACTGTTTGACGCTCTCTTCTGACTGAATAATGCGGAGGTTATTGTAGGCTCCATCTTCACTCAGTCGGTTTGTTTCTGTCAGCTTTGTGTTTAATTAAAGAATCAATAAAGTATATTTTTATGTTTTGTGGCAAGTAGTCATGTAATAAGCAGGATAATGTACATCCGGGATGGTTGTTTTAACAGAATAAAGTCCTTCAGTCTTATACAATAGCCCACCGATTCACATCAGGCTGCCGATAAGGCTGTCAGGCTTTATGACAACCTCCTGGATGTACTTTATCCCTAATTTATAACATAGCTGTCTGGAATACTCAATTTTGATTGGTCGGTTGGGATATTTCGAGCTATGTAATTCCAAGATAACAGCCGCTAAATAATAGAGACTCATCTGGGAATTTTGAATGACTTTGATTGTCAGTTAATGCGCTAAAATTTATATACTTTACGATAGGGCAGGGCGATAATTCAATAACGATATTTATCACAATATCAAATTTTTCGATAAAACGATAATGACAGTTTGATAAGTATTCGATAAAGTTTGTGCATGCGTAATGCTGTGCAGGCATTTTGCAGCCTGCACTTCCAAATGCCGCAAGTAGTACAAGTTTACAGCCATACAGTGCTAGCGCTGTACTTGCTTTAGCGCCAAAACAATCCATCAAACTGTTTTCACTGTTTCAGTTCATTTAATCAAGCAGCTCTGATGAGCCAGGACAAATTATTCGCAGCAGTGATAGTATTCTTAGATTACCTCGGAAGAATCAACTCGGTCGGAAGGATAAGAGAACTTATAAACTCATTGTGTAAATGGAGATGCTCCCCGCGTGTCCCGCTGTGATGCGCAATTTTTTAAAATGAGAGTCTGCATAGGCCTATTCGTGCCAGTCTGTCAGATAAAATTGGTTAACACCCGCAGATATAACCAAGATCTGCGCATAACAGGGTTTTGTGCATCCCGCAATATGTTATGTCAAGAGGGTGACTCCATAAGGTAAACTACACACACTTGATTATGTAATGCTTGGACGCATCTCACAGCGCAAAGCATAAATTGACCTTTAAATGTCCATGCTTAATCAGTCATCAATAAGGTCTCTTGATTAAAGGGCTATTGAAAATCAAAAGATCAAGTAATCGTTAGCATCCCTAAATAAAATGTATTAAAGGATATTTCACCCTAAATTCACCATACTTGCTATTAAAAGGACAGTTCATCCAAAATTAAAAGTTCTGTCACCATTAACTCACCTTTAACGTGTTCCAAACCTGTTTTATATTTGTTCTGATGTCGAACAATAATATCCAATAACTTGTAGGTAATGACTTTGGTTGTTAAAAACTTGAACAGTAAATGCTGAATTAAGATTGTTCTTTTGTTCATTATTTTTTATTTATATTGTCAGACAGCTAAAACATTTCACAAAATGTGTTAAATCAGCTGCGCAAAGCGATTGGCATGCTGAAAATGCTATGAAATTGATAGATATAAAGATTTGACATTTATCGTGATAATTATCGATATCGACTGAAATGCAAAAAATTATCCTGAAAACTTTATTTGCCATATCGCTCAGCTCTAATTCACGATTAATTGTGATTAATTGCAAAAAAAGTGTGATTAATTAGTTAATTTTTTTTTTTTGACAGCACTAGATTTTATATATTGCGATAGGAGTACAATTTCACCAGAAAACTGTATCTCTATTTGGACCAAATTTAACAATTTAGATTGATTGTGTTGGTTCTGTATGGGAATGCATTTGCATAAAATATCATAAATGATCTACAAGCATAATCAACGCTTTAAAGAAAAAATACCAACTAAATATACAGTGTTTTGTTGTTTTCTGAGGAGTCTAACAGTTGCCATGTATACAGTAATTGAATAATCAAATGTAAAATAATACTGCATAGTCTTCATTTTATAAATAATTCAATACATTTAAGAGTCATTAAAGTTAGAAATGGAATAATTTCCTAGACCTGAATGCTTTTAAAATACAGTCACAGGCCTCAAAAACCCATGCAAATGATATTATAACTTAGACACATCATTACTTATCCTGCAATGTGACTATTGCGAATGATCCCGTTTAGATATTGATGCTGAAACAATATATTGTGCACGTTTAAGAGGGATAAAGTACATCCAGGATGGTTGTTTTCACAAAATAAAGCCTTTTAGTCTTATTCAATAGCCCTCAGCTTCGTGCCAGGCTGCCGATGAACCTGTTGGGATTTAATCTGAGATGACAACCTCCTGGATGTACTTTCCATTCCACATGAAAAATTACGCTAAAAGCACAATCTGATATGTAGCATTTTTTTGTCATCAAAATTGATAGAAACTGGCCTCTGAATCCAATGTTTCTTTCTCCCCCGTACTGAGAGCTGCACACGTCTAGTGCTGGGTCTGCTGTAGCATTAGACTTGTGCCCTCTTCTCTTTAGCCTTATATGGATCCTTTCAGTTCTCTTGTTAGCAGTGTTATTCTTAGTCTGTTTTCAGAACGAAATAATGACATCGCCTGGAAGACTTGCCATGAATGGAGTTGGCTGTGCTGGGGAAAACACTTTCCTAGTTTACACTTTGATATCGAGGAACCGAGCAGCTGTGGTGCTTAGTGGTGTTATTGTTATTGGAAATTCGTCTGTTATTCAGAACTGCATGTTTCTGATAAACATTAGTCACGGGTGTTGCTGGGACAAATCAGCGTGAGTCACGTCTCGAGGAATTACATTTATCTTTTGGGATATTCAGAGGAGTTCTGTTGTGCTGTGGAAATATAACGGAAGGTTTGGAGCTAGTTTGAATGACCCAGTTGAAGCAGTGTGTATAATGGGGAAACAATGTTTGGACTGGATGTGAAGAAGTTGATTAAAAAGTAGCTGTTATACAATAGGTATTTACTATGAAAAGAATTGAAGTAGGAGCGAAAAGGAGCATCAGTGCAT
Organism: Danio aesculapii; assembly: GCF_903798145.1. Taxonomy (NCBI): domain Eukaryota; kingdom Metazoa; phylum Chordata; class Actinopteri; order Cypriniformes; family Danionidae; genus Danio; species Danio aesculapii. Next base: position 43,464,463 of record NC_079442.1, on the reverse strand, counting down.
GTTGTGCATTTGTTAGTTTTGCTTCCAGCTGCAGTTTACATAATGGCCACTGGTGTCACTAATAACAAGGTTTTCTAAATTCTATACACCCCCCCTCCCCCCAGCTGTCTCAGAAGGGTGTTTTTACACCTCTAGTTTGAAGTAGCGAAAAAGGGAAAGGTTTGCATGAAAAGGGGAGGTTCATGATGTGCACACTGTACAAACACAGATGCAGAGATAGACAGTGACTACGTTTACATGGACATCAGTCATCGAATTATTTGCCTTAATGTAAATAAGACATTAATATGACTAAAGTGTTTACATGAGTTTCTTTATGTATGTTCCTGTCATGATCCCGTTTGACATGTTATTGCACATAATTCGACACTGCGCTATCCACTTTTCCTTTGGAGTTTCATGTAATTTCTGGTGTTTTATTCTTAATTTGTCGACTTTCAATGCAGTTTGGCACTTTCACTTTCATTCAGGAACATTTCATGCATGCCCCCTGTGACAAATGAGATATTGGATGCGAGGAACTACTGGAAGAGTGTTTTTTGAATGGTATTTTTAATATCGCATACCGTATGGGAGAAAAAAAAGAAACCCTCTGCATTTCTCGGTAGATGCAGATAATAGCGTCAAACAGCCATATGTATATAGACGATCCTGTCACAAAATGCGGCCAAAATCCTACACAACGGTAATATTTTGATTTAAGGTGTTTACATTCGGAGAGCAGCATTTACAGTGGATCATTTTACTAAATCATTTTGACTAAGGTATGTCTTCAAAAACTGAAAGAGTACTGCTGATGAATAAGCACAAACAATGAACATTGATCACACACTCGCCGAATCTGTAGAATAGACAGGACAATCAACACGAACTGGAACACTGTCTTTTTTAAAAATAGATGAGGGGCAAATCTGGATTTCACCATTTCCACTTTTGAAAAGCATGTTCCTTACAAATATTTTTGTTGCGTGTTAGCAGACCACTGTGATCCTCACATGTGAGTCCACGCACTGTGCTCTCATAGCAGATAAATGAAAACAAAACCTTCATTGCAGCACATTTATAAACGCAACACTGACGACCCATGTCTCCGAACAATTCTTCTTCTACCACTTATTTTAATTACGGTTAGTAACAGTCTTCAAAGCTATCATGCATATTAATTAAGTTGCTCCTCATTCACAATAGAGCGCGCTGATTGGTTTGAACCAAGTTTATCTCTTGAATGTTGAAAACTCAAAGACGTCACGTTGTACCCACCGGTACAGATATCCTATCTCCACACAATGTACACAATGATCTCCTCACCGTGAAGCAGCTTAGAGATGCAGATACTATTTTTTTCTAAACGATCCGATCTCGATACCAAAATTCTGAGTATCGACGATACATTATCCGATCCCAACATTGTACAGTTTTTTTAATTATAATTTTTTTTATTAACATAATAGAGTTTCTATAGTTCTGCTGATAAACTCAAATAATATGTTTATGCTTTAGTAAAATTAAGACACCTATAGGCCTACTGTATATGACAGATGGCACAATCTAAACATGATGCTTCCTATAAACTATGGGCTACATTATTTGAGCATTCATTTTAACATTTATATGATCTGTTGTGGTCCAGTTTATGTTTCCTATTTAATATTAAGATTTTTATTTGAAATCTGTAATAGGCTTCCCTAATCAATGGTAAAATAACCAGCCATTTGGCAAAGCCTGATATTTTCCTGCAGGTTTGACGCAGACTAAGCTAAACCATCTGAAGCCAGTTTTACTAATAAATTCCCTCGCATAAACTCGCCGCGAGTGAGATGGAAAAACTGAAAGCATGTCTGAAAAATTATCTTTTTGAAACCAATTTCATTTGGTATAATTTGTTGGTTATTTAAATGTATTTTTTTTCGTCCGTTATCTACAAAATAAACAAGAATATTTGAGGTGAAGTTCAAAACCAGGTCCACTTATATGCTTCAGCGCACAAACTGACAAACAGGTCTGTTAAATAAAATATTAATATATAAAATAACAGTGAAAATTTCACAGTTTCAGAGTAGCCTATATTAGGCTAAATAATTTTCTGTTAATGACAATCCATATGCGCCGGGTCATCAGTTTCATTTTATTAATTTAGTTAACTGCTTTGACCACAATGAGCCAGGCTTTACAAACTATTCGCACCACTTAAAGTATTCCCCTCAGAAGAATAGCCTAAACTCAGTAGGAAGGATGAGAGAACAGAAACGAATTGTAAGAATAATCTTACGGAGCGGCGCATGTCATGTCTGCGCAGTCTGTACCTGAATGAAGCACTTGCATCACTGAGACACAGGCATGCAGCCCTCCAGTATACGGACACTTCTAAAACACAAGCACAAAGGGGAGTGCATTGAGGATCTGTCTAATGTATTATTGAGCCTTTTCTCATTTAAAGTTTCAGGTAGGCCAATATTGTGTGTGAAGAGCAGATAACCCTCTCTACTTCAGTGTTGTGAATGTGATCTGCTGGTCTAACAGACACAGCGCAACATGATTTTAAAACGGCAATGATCGCCATGTTGCAGGCCAAAATGATTCAATTTAATGCAAAACTAAATGCATTTCTCCACCGATTACTTATATTAACAGGAACAATTAGTCTTGGAGAGAGTATTTCGTGTTGTCATGAATGCGACACGCAGTTTGAATGGAGACTGATTGACAAGCGCAGCGGCGGGAAGCACTGAACTGAACCGTAGACACACACACACGCACGCATCGCAAAATGCAGAAGTTTTTTCTTTCTATTCGGCATGCGCTATTAAATTTCATAACACTCTCCCACCAGTCCTTACTCCTTATTTGCGTCTAATACCCTGGTTTGTCACAGGGGCATGAATGAAATGTTCATGAGTGAAAGTGGTAGTTAGTCACCCAAAATTACAGGAAACTCTTACATGAAAGCACTTCACGTAAACACCTTAATTATATTATTGTCTAAGGCAAATGACTACATTACAGATGTCCATAAACGTGGTCAGTAGTGTCTTCAAAGTTAGAGAAAGATCCAGAAAGGCATCCTGCTGATTTGATTCAGAAGGGCACTTTTTTTTTTTGTCAGACACTCACCGGTTTTACTTTCATTCACCGTCATTCATTTTAAAAAGCACACGGCCCATTTTATTAGTTTATGTTTTACTCGAACGCATAAACTGTACAGGTGCCTGATAGTTAGATTTGGAGCTAACATTAATCAGATTCACTCTAGTGAACACGTAAAAAATTGTCATCATATTTTACTCGAGTGCACGCTTCAATGTCTCGCGCCCCTCTTAATAGGTGCTGGTGGGGTGCGAACAACGTATATAATGCAGCACAGTTAAAAACTACTGTCATAGACATCTATACGCGAAAAAATATAATGGAACAAACCATGCTGACTTGAGGATTGGCAGCTCCGCTTGCTATGACAAGTGCTAACGTTATGGAGATTACACTGTGCATCAGTGTTTTTATAGCGAAAGTGGCAGATGTTTTTGAAACAGAAAGCTGTGCTGTTACAGAAACGGGTATTAAATTGTTCCTTTTTTACCCTGTCTTTATAAATTTAGTTTTGCTTCTTTTAATAATTTGCTGATTATATCATTCATTTATTCATTTTCTTTTCGGCTTAGTCCCTTTATTAATCTGGGGTCGCCACAGCAGAATGAACCGCCAACTTATCCAGCACATGTTTTATGCAGCGGATGCCTTTCCAGCCGCAACCCATTTCTGGGAAACATCCATACACACTTGTACGCTACGGACAATTTAGCCTACCCAATTCACCTGTACCACATGTCTTTGGACTGTGGAGGAAATCAGAGCACCCAAAGGGAACCCTTCTTGCAGTGAGGCGACCACTACCTACTGCGCCACTGTGTCGCCCGATTATATCATATATTATATATTGTAATCAGTTTTTTGAACACCTCTGTACACCCTGTGGTTTAGGAAAGGCTTTCCAGACCAGCCATCTCAGTCACCAGTCAAAGAGGTTTTTTTTTTTTTTTCAGCAGGGGGCATTTAAAATGTTGTTTATATTAAAGAGTCTTCTTTTGTTTGTGTTATTCACTTCACTTCAAAATTCCAATTTAGTCATTGCAGGAAATATTTTTTGTCAAAACAATTGTGCAGCATTTGAGAAAAAAAGGAAGATCTCTTGTTCACCTTAAATTTGTCTCAAATAGTTTTGTTTAAAAAATTGTGACTAAATTGTGAGATTAGTATCGTGAATTGTATCGCATCGAGTGAGGTGAATCGTTACATCCCTAATAATGTAAACAGTTGTGATATTTTTTACATCTAGCAGATGTATATTTATAAGACCATGTACATGGCCTTAACAGATGTACAAATAAGTTAAAATAAAAACAAGATAGATTCTAATATAATTCAAACTAATTTTTAAAAAATGTTTTTTTTTTCTTTTTTTTTTTTGTTAATTGAATGAACATTTTTCTTATGTTTGATTAGTTTTGTTTTTTATTTATTTATTTTTATATCAAAAGAAGCAGTTAGGAAAAAAATAGCAAATCTGTCGTCAAAAGAAGCTTTCATGACATCTGGTATGTGTTACGTCTTTAAAGAGCAATGGTTTGAAAAGAAGGTATGTGTGGACGTTTTGCTAGATGTTACATAAAAGAAAAACACTTAAACTTCAGTGTTGTTTGAGCAATTGCCCATTTTTGTTTTGGCTGAAATGAAGAGGGAAGATGTGCTTGCTGATTTCTCCATATTCGCGTGTGTGGTGAGTCAGATGAAGTGGACACTTGCTGTCTCAGTCATATAAGCAATTCCAAACATTTGCACACTTCATCTTAACTGCCATCCATTTGTAGGACAATTATCATGCCTTATTCTCACCTCTTCAACACCGTCACCATCAGTCACATCTGTTTGCAGCAAACCCTGATCCACTTTAACATCATCAAGTGGACAAGCACAAAACGTTTTAGACCCTGTTTACTTTAAATCTGTATTTATTGCCATCTTGTGAGCAGACTGACAGAAGCACGCATTAATACCAGGTGCAGACAACACAAGTGGATGACGCTCGCTAAATACCTGTGTAAATTGTCCACTTCTGAACACATCCAGAGATGGCCTAAAACGTGTGTAGACAGTTTGCTTTTGTAGGGCACACTGCAAAAATCAAGTAACGTTAATTACTAATGAATTAAATAAATCAAGAAGCATTTTCTAGACAAAGAAAAATATATTGTGATTTTAAAAATACTGCCAAAATTAAGTGAGTTTGTCTTTAAAACGAGCAAAATAATCTTATCAAAGTGAAAACAACATATTTTTGCTTGCCGCGGCTTGATGATGCACAAAAAGAAAGCCCCGCCTCTTACTCAATATTGTTTTCATGAAAGTACAGAGACACACTCAGAAAATGAATTTTGCTGCTTGTTCAAACTACTTATTTAAAATGACTTGAAACAACACAGTTGTTTTGTTTTTTTGTTTTTTTTTTGGACGGCAACTTAATTGTTTTATGTTTGTTACAACCCCTGGGCAGTCTAGGGGAGTGGGGTTGCACACTTGACCAAGGATTTGGTTCAATCAAGCACTCAAATAAAAAATAAAAAATGTACTCAAAATAACAACTGCAAACAAGAATTGCTGTACAAATAATGTGATTTATTACAGGTGGTGATTAGTCAAGCAGTGAAACAAACAAATATAAAGATGCATATAATAAATAATAACAACACTATACAAAAGCAAATTGTCATGAATAAACTGAAAAAAGCCCCCCTGAGATGAAGGTGTGCAGGAAGTGATTTACTTTTTTGTAATGATTTAATCCCCAGTTATTTTTCATAAATAAAGGTATTTAAGTATTGCTGTACATCCTGTGGGTATTAAGCAATGTGTAGGCATTTGAAGCGCACAACTAACGTGCTCTGCGCTAGGCATGGGCTGGTATAAGATTCTGACGGTATGATAACCTTGAATAAGAATATCACGGTTTTGCGATTGCTACTCTAAAATAAGTTCTTTTTTAAATGTCTGGCTAAAAAACAAAACCTTTTCCCCCTTTTGAACACAATATATTTTATTTTGTGAAAATTTTAAAATATTTTTTAAAAACACCGATTTCTTTACAATTGAAAATGGCATCTTTGGAGATCTTTTCTGCTGGAGATACTGTTGTCCTAAAAAAAATAATAAAATCTTACACATACCTTAGGAACGGTATAGCAAAAAATGTTGGCAGTTTTAAAACCTTGACTTTTCCAAACCGCGGAATACCTTAAACAGTTATCCCATGCCATGCCCTAACCCTACCCTAGACTTTAGACCTGCTTTCAGCTGGTCAATTGCGCAGTCTATTACAGTTCCTCAAAATAGCAACACGCCAACAATGCGCCTTAATACACCTCTTTTCTAGACAGAAACACCCATGAGTCCACAAAGTGTCGCAAATGCATTTACGATTTAAACAACGCGGCGCAAAGTGGGAAAATTACCACCGCGTAATCAATCAGGAGCTTTTCTCCTGTATGACGTAGCGCCTGTTGTTGGTGTCCTGGGGGGAAATCTTCTTGCTGACATCGGACAACAGTTGATCAAACTGGGCTCGGCTCAGTCAGAAGTGAATTGGATGCGCGAATAAAGCAAGTAAAGTCAGAATGTTCACGCATCTATTTACGCGCGAATAGCGTGAAAATTAGGGTTGCGTTGTTCTGAAAACAGCAACACATCGCTCCAAACACGTCTTGCACCTATTGTGGTCTCTTTGTCTCTACAGCTTTGTCTCTATTTCTGAGGTCATCACAGCATTTAAGACTTTGTTTTATTTATTTATTTACATTTTTTTGTCAGAAATGACAAGTCAGTACAAAGTCAATGGAGACAGTTTAGAGTGTAGTTATAATGTAAGGTATAGTGTTTGCTTCAGACTAGGGTGAATCATGTATAATTAAACCGCTCTTTCCTCTTCCTAATTGCCGGCATCTTTCTCTTCCTCGTGCGTGTGTTTTCCTGGTCTCCTCCTCCACTGAATGTCATCCGCTCATCTGCTGATGTCGCAGGACGGGTTTGTGTGATTGACAGTCTCACGTCAAGCCGTGGCAACACCTCCTGTCTGATTTGAATAATGAGTGTTCGATACGTCCAGATTAACGGCCTTCAGTGTCGTTCAGCATATGAGTGTGCAGGAATTGTGTGCGTTTGACAGCTGCTCTCCTCCTGCTCTGTTTGCCTACAGCCAGAAGGATCAAGTGTGAACTGGATCTGCTCTTTACTGCTACAAACACACAACCAATGCTACTGCAAAACCTTGTCTTGTACATGGAGTCTTCTTTTTGCTGCAGTAGTTTGGTTTTGTCAGAAAAGTAATGTAATATATATATATATATTTATTTATTTATATATATATTTATATATATATATATTTATATTATATTATATTATTATTTTTTATTATTATTTTTGTTAGATTCCTTGAAAAAAATCTTGTCTCCTACATTCTGTAGCTTTATTTATTTGCTTGTTTTTTGATTTCTTTAATTTTAATTACTTTTCTATGATTGTTATATAATTATATTGTTAATTAACTACTAAAGTTGTTTTTTATTCTGTAGCACGATTACTGATGCATTTTATTTTATTTCATTTTTACTAATAGTAGTTTTTCTTTAATAGTAGTCTATTTATTTGCTCATTTAGTTCAAAATTTGCTCAAATTATTTTTGGCTCATACTTTTATAATTTTTTAAGGTTCCTTAAATCTTGTCTACTACTTTATTGTAGTCTGTTTATTTATTTATTTGCTTGTTTTGTTTTTTGATTTCTTTAATTTCAATTAATAAAATAATTTGTCAGGTGCCTGGGGAAAATCTTGTGTCCTACATATTGTAGTCTATATTAATTTACTCATTTAAACAATGTAAACATTTGCCTCCTACATATTTTCTATTTTATTTGGTAATTTTTACTAAAATAATTTTTTGAGGTTTCTGGGAAAAATTGTCTACTACTTATTGTAGTCTTTATTAATTTGCTCATTTTTGTTTGTTTGTTTGTTTTTTTAAATTATTTATTTAATCACATTTTATTTTTGTAAAGTGTCCGAAAAGTGTGCTTCCTGCATATTTTACTTTGTTTTGTTGTTGTGTTGTTTTTATTTTATTTTATTTATTTCTAAAATAATCTTTGTCGGATGCCTGGTGAAAATCTTGTCTCCTACACATTGTAGTCTTGATTTATTTGCTCTTTTTGTTTTTTATTTTATTTTTTATTTAAATTACTAAAATTATTTTTTAAAGTGCCCATAAAAATCTTTGCCCCCATTTTACATTTTTTTTAAATTGTATTTTTACTAAAATATTTAGTTTGCCCTCTTTCTTAAATTACGAAAATTAATTTGTAAAGTTCCTGAAAACTAAACTTTTGCTTCCTACGCGTTTTATTTTATTTATTAATTTGTTTTAAATAGTATTTTACAAAAATAATTAGTAAACTAAGTTATTTTTGTAAAATGCCTTTTTATTGCAAATAGTTTTTGTCAAGTGTGTGGTTATGCATATGGCACTCTTTATTTATATACCTGTTTTTTTATTATTATTATTATTTCGTATAATATTTTTCCTTTATTAAAATCATATTTGATATTTAATTTTCCTGAATTTTTTAAAATAAATTTGCCTATAAATTATTTTGTCAAGCACATTAAAAACTCCTCGTCTCCTCCAACTGGTCAAAATTTCTGTTTCATTAGTGAACTGTGCTAATGAATACATTCGATACGTGCGAATGACGCACAAATTGCTCGAGTTGGAAAATCTGAATTTCAGCGGACATTTGCGCCGCGGTAATCAATCAGGAGCTTTCTCTTGTAGGGGCGTATGACGTAGCGCCTGTTGTTGGTGTCCTAGGGGGAAATCTTCTTGCTGACATCGGACAACAGTTGATCAAACTGGGCTCGGCTCAGTCAGAAGTGAATTGGATGAGCGAATGAAGCAAGTAAAGTCAAAATGTTCAAGCGTCTATTTATGCGCGATTAAATATAACGTGATTTATCCACATGTGCAGTGTCCAGTGTGAACACAGCTTTAGACCTTAAAGTCTACATGAACTGAAAGCTGTGACCATTTTTTATTTATTTTTTGATCGTATTGTGGTGCATGTTGCAGAGAAACCGAATATTTATTGAGAAAACAGTGGGTGTGGTTTATTTTTTGTCTACTGCTAGCTGATTGGATGTAGTTAAGTAGGCATTTCATTCAGAAAGATTGAGAAAAGTGTTTTAGGTGTTACAGTATAACAACTTAACAGACACCACCACCGCGCATTTCTGTTTGTTGCCAAAACTGACCATTGGAGGGGTGTGGTTAAGTATGTTAGCCACGCCCAATACCCAATAGACAGACATAATCATACAGACATAAGAGTTTAACTAAAAACAAACAGCAAGTGCATTTTTTTGATTTTTATTTTACATTTACAAACATTTTTTCCAATGACATGTTCAGATGAATTGTTCGCCACTAGCTATGCGAGTTAAAATCATATGGTTGGCTTTGATTTCAGTTGTACATTAATATATATTTGGTGCAGTGTTTAATTCTCGTTCAGCATGTGAGTGTGCAGGAATTGTGTGCGTTTGACAGCTGCTCTGCTTGCGTAGAGCCTGCAGGATCAAGTGTGAACTGGATGTGCTCTGGGAAGTCGTCACCTCAGCAAACACCCAGCTTCAGAGTTTTCCCTCCCAGCTGTCATTACAGTTAAGTGTAAGGTCTCCCTTTAAAGTGGACCACGCTGAGTAAGAGCGCACTGGGCGGTAACACTAGCTAGTGCTCGCGGCTCACAGCTGTCGATGGCCAGGTCACCTTACCCGCAAAACATAACTCTACATAACTGGGTGAGCTCTGGCCAATCACACTGCTATTTATAACACAGTGGGAACTTCGACTCGCATGGGATTTGGGATAATTTGACAGAGCGTCATGTATATCCTACATTTTTGATTGTTTTGGGGCCCAGGGTTATATAATATATGTGGTATGGGAAATTAGCAGTTAATAGTTAACAGAGATAAATAAGTCAAATAAATCATGTAAATTAAATCATAAAAAAATGATAGTCACTTACAGTATTATTAATTATATTTTTCAGTTTTTTCTAGTGCCCTTTTCTGTTTAGATTTTTTTTGGTTTTTAGCTTATTTTACTTTTTTTATTTTTTTGTTGTGTTTGTAGTTTTGTTGTTTTTTATGGTATTTTGATTTGTAATAGTTTTGTTTTGTTGTATGAGTATTTGTTTAGTATGAGTTTTTTGTTATGCGGTGTTGTTTTCCGAAAAATCTAGTCTCATACATGTATTTATTTATTTATTTATTATTTATTTATTTATTTATTTTTACTTCAATTGAATTTAATTGTTTTCTTTTATTTTTGTTTATTTGTATATAATTGATTACTTTTTATTTTCATTAATTACGTAATTTCTTTTTTTTTTACTTATTCTTTATTTTATTTTTAATTTTTTTGTTTGTTTATAATTTTATTCTTTTTATTTTCATTTATTATTTATTTTAATTAAATTTTGGTCTTGATTGTATATAATTATTTTTTTAGTTTCATTTAGTAATTTATTTTATTTCCACTTTTTTATTTTTGTTTAATTTTTTATTATTTTATTTTCATTTATTTATTTAAATTTGATTTTGATTGTTTATAAATTAAATTTATTTAGTCATTTATTTTATTTTTTATTTTGCGTTCTTTCTCATTTTTGTTTAATTGTTTATAATTTTATATTTTTTATTTTCATTTAGTCATTTTATTTTATTTTTATTAGTTTATTTTGTTTAATTGTTTATAATTTTATAACTTTATTTTCATTATTTATTTATTTCTATTATTATTTTTTATTTTTGTTTAATTACTTAATTTTATTATTTTTATTTTCATTTGTTAATTCTTTTATTATTTATTTTAATTTGATTTTGATTGTATATATATTTTTCATTTAGTTATTCATTTATTTTAAATTGTATTTTTTATTTTTTTATTTTTTGTTGCATACCATGATATATGTATATATATATATATTATTATTATTATTATTATTATTAGATTCTTTTTTTGATAATGTGTTTAAAGAGGAGATCAAATGTATCAGGTTTTGTTTGTTTGTTTGTTTGTTTTTCCCTGTATGCATTTTTTTTCTTCCTTCCTTCAACCAGCAAGATGGCTGGTCTGATTTGACAGAAAACGTCACACATGCACGATCCGTGGTCGGTGCTGCTCTCAGCTCCTGTGCTGCAGTGTGATATGCAGTAAGAGAGGCAGATGTAAAGTGTGCGTGTGTATCTGATCGAGGGCGGCTTTTCATGGCTCTGTCAGGGTGTGGAGGAGGGAGATCCTGCTCATCTGGGGAAGCCCGTAAGCCCCTCCCCCTCCTCCACCACTGCAGCAGGCCACACCCACTTCTCAGCCAATCACTGCCTCCGCCTCAAGAGGAGACTCTGGATGGCTGCAGTATGTAGATATGTTTGTGTGTGCATGTGTGTGTATATGTGCGTGTGTGTGTATAGTGGGGGTGTGGTGGTGGGGGAATCATGTGGTTGAAGTATATATGTAAGTGATAATGTGCATTACAGACATACAAGCCCCCTTAGGTCTGAGTCAGGGTGTACTTTAACCAGCTGTCCCTACTTATTCCCTTATTAGGCTATACTGTATATGGATTTGCATATATGACTGATACATGTCTTGCATTTATTTGTTTAATACACTGAAAAACAAATGTTGATTGGATTCACTATGTTTTATGGTAAGTGGTTGCAAACAGTTTATATGGGCTTCATTTAAACAAATTGAATGTAGTAATGTTCAACTTAATTTATTAGTTTAAAATGAGCCCATATAAAATGTTTGCAACCCATTACCTTAAAACAAATCCAATTATTTATTTTTCAGTGTAGATGCATTTGTCTTAAAGAGACAGCGCACCCAAATAATAAAAATGTCCTCACCAGTTACTTGCTCGTGTGATTCTAAACTTTTATGAATATCTTTCTTCTGTTGAAGATGAAACAAGATATCCTGATAAAGTTTGAAAACGAGCAGCTGTTGACCTCCAGAAATACTATGGAAGTCAATGGGGACACATTAAAAAACATATTTTAGCCTAACAAATAAGATTTAGGTATTCTGATTACATATAAAACTTCCAACCAATTTGGATTACGTGAAGTTTTATTTATAAACTAATTTCGAGAGGATCACGTGCTCATGATTGTTCTCAGCTGTTCCGGATCAGCTCATGATTGATTCTCCATTCAGATGATTCCTAACTCACTATAAATAACCAGAGTTTTTCTTATCTCCTCGTCTTGAAGAATGCCCCCCTGACCACCCCTACTTCCCCTCCTTTTCAGATGGGCAACACAGCGGCCCAGTGGTAAGCACTGTTGCCTCACTGCAAGAATGTCTCTGGGTAAAGTCCCTACAAAACCAGATGACATTTCTGTGCAGAGTTTGCTCGTTCTCCCCCTGCTCACATGGGTTTTCTGCGAGTTCCCTGGTTTCCTTCCACAGTCCAAATAGCACACACCCAAAGTAAATTGAAGACAAGATTGATACCATAGCTAAGCCCTCAGTGAGTACATCACTTCACAGTCATCCATGTCCGTAATTTAGCTAGAAATAAGTCGGGGAGTTCATTGAGATCTAGCTGAGCTCAAACTCCCCTCTCGCCCTGCAAACGGGAGGGAGCCCAGGGCTCGAGGATCTCATAAGCTCAGGGCTCTCTCCCGGGACAGCACGCCAAACAAGCTTTATTATCAATCATCAGCTAAGTGTGCACTCTTGAAATACTCTTAACATAATTGAACTAATAAACAAAGGGGGTATGCTGTTTGTTAGTTAAGCATAAATGAAACATTACATTGATGTGTAATGTCAATAAATCCAATGTGTTTTAATTTTTTATTATTATTGTAAAGCACATTGGATTTAATCTATAGGGTATATTAGGGCTGGACAATTCAATATCAATATGTATCTTGATAGATTTTTTTGTTATCAATAACGGTGATATGATTTTTATCCCATTTCCGGTATTTCGATATAAATTTGCATATATATAATTTATTATATATAACATCTTATACATCGTATCATTTGTATAAACTCGATCCTTGCATACACCCAAATTAACACTCACACACACACAAACTCGCTGCATGCTGATATAGCACTCGAGCAAAATTCACAAAGGTATTTATCAGGCATCTGGTTATTGCAAAGCTGATG